>NC_028637.1:94054731-94130995 GCF_001406875.1 Solanum pennellii
TATATATATATATTAAACTTTTATGATCATCATAAATAATTCTGGTTAATATATTTTTGATAAAATCTCTCATAAAATAACCAATATGATTTTATTGATTTCTCTGTCAATGCAAAGTAAACTGAATCAATTATTTTGTTTCATATTAAGTGTTCAATGTACAATTATGAATCAATAAGAAAGTAATTAAGTTTTAGTTGTATTTTTTTAAAATCTAATTACAAAACTATCCTTAAGCTTTGATTGTTGAAAAACTCTTGAAGAGTAATATTATTAAATTGTATTCAAAATTCATTAAAAATTATGAAATATTTTTATCTTAATTAAAGCATGTATATGTCAATACTCACAAGTCACGAGTATTGCCTATCTGTGTATCATATAATTAATATAATTAATTGATTATAGTAATCTAAATTAGTCAAAATAGCAAGAAAAATATTTTTAAAAATAGAAAAGGAAATGTAGGTTTTCCATATCACTTGGGATACTTCATCACACACACACACACACACACAGATATATATATATATATATATATATATATATATATATATATATATATATCATTTACAATTCTCTTATAATTTGTTATAGTCTTTAAAATTTCATTTTTTTTTTTTAGATAATTACCTTTTTACGGCGGGATATAAGTAAACATTTTACGTAATAATATTTACAAGTTATGTTTCGCTCTTCAAAAATGTAGCACAAGTTTGATTTTTAAAAGTAAAAATTAAAGATCAACTCATTTAAAGGATTCAAAATAAAGATCGTGCAACTGTCTCTCTTTTTCAAGGCAGTTGGAAATTTGAAATTCGATTTGTCTTTGGTCCAAACTAATTTCAAATCACAATAATTCCTTATGGGCTTCCATCCCAAAGTGGACCCTTTGGATTGAGGACCTGTATTTATTTGGGCCTAGAATTGTTGGGCTTGGTCCCACTTATTCAATTAGGCAATAAGTATTTTTCTCAGTTATTTCAAACTAAATTACAAGTATTTTTAAAAAAATTGAGAAAAATTCAGAAAAAACAAATATAATCGATATAAAAGATTTTATAGTTATATTAGCTATAGTTATGTTTGCTATGGATGCTGAGGTTTTTATATTTCGTTTGCAAATATACAAATAGGGTAAGTATATATGTAATATATTATGTATTTATACCTTCAGAAAATTTTCAGAATTGTGTTTGTATATTTCTCTTGTCAATATGTAAATAGGATAATTTATTATGAGTTTATCATAAATCATATACAAATAATTAGGGTAAAGCATGCATGTATAAAATTCTGGATTTATACAATCAGAAATCGAATTATACATATTCTAGATTTATATAAATAAGCCAGACGAATTATACAGATCGAGCGAATTATACAAATGAAAACTATAGCTACAGATTATAATTTGCTCAAACGGTAGATATAGTACATAATATAGTGCTATTTGCATAATTTTTTCAGAAAAATGTGTGTACTTCAACTGTACAAAATCATTAAACACTGCCAGAGAGATTACATGTTTTTACTTAAAGAGGTGGAATTAGAAGTAGAAAATTATATTTCCATTTTAATTTGCAGAATAATGGCTCAAGACTTCATTAAATGGTTTGTTTACTATCAACTATGTAATATTTATATATTTCATATAAATAATAAGGGTATTTTTTATATTTAACACTATTCAAATTCACACAAATATTGTCCATTTTGGCTCAACATTCTTCACAACCAATCTTTTACCTAGGATAATTTTTATTTATTTTTAGGTAAATGAAATGCTCCTTAGTTAGTGCAAGATTAACAACTAATACAAGCAAGGAACAGGAGAATTATATTATATTATAAAATTATAATAAAGTTTAATTATTATTTTTTCTTTAGGTCATGTGGACCAAAAACCCAAGTGAGAAAGGAATCATCTCTACCTTTGAATAACAACCCTAACTTTATTTTTTTCCCTTTTCCTAATTCCAATACAAACAATACTCAAAACTTTCAAACTCAATGTTTGCTTCTTTTCAAAAAGCAAGGTGGAATGGGATTACCCCACAACAACAAAAAGAAATGATTTAATAAAATCAAACACTTCTTTTTTAAGCTTATTGTGGGAATATCTAACTATAGTATATTGTTTGAAAATTGTTACTCAAAAAACAATTATATATTGAGACTAATCATTATAATCACTATAAGTTTCAGCTTTTATGGGATTGGTGAAGGACCAACTTATTGCCACTTCATGATATGCTTATTTAATTTAGATATTCCTTTTTTTTCTATTTTTACTAAAACAATAATGATGAAGAAATTATTTATGGACTTTTAATTTTAAAATATACTTTTCGTTTTAATTTATACGATAGATACTTAATCGAACATAAAATGTAACAAACAGAAAGAAAAATTAAATACTGTAAATTGAAATATAGAAAATCACACTCTCCCTGAGTAACGAGAGAGATTCTCCACACGAACGAACGACCCGCCAAATTCGAACTGACATAGATGAATCGGACCAATACCTATCAACCACCAATAAAAGGAACAATAATATATTCAACACAATATATATCACACTGTAATTAGTGAATAATTTTGCAGTGTTTAATTGTGTTCACTAATTCAATATATTTTTTGACTATATGATTTAAAACCCCTTTTGTGAGTGTGCCAATTTGGACAAGTTAAATGAGACAACACTTGTAGAAAAACAAAAATAAAATGGCACAACACTTTATAATATAATGTCCCACAAGGTACATATTTGAGGATGATTTCAAATTCACTGTGATTCCAGTATGTACCTCTTTTTGACCAGTCAATAATAGGGACAATTGTGAGTTTTGAGTGGAGGATCCTATAACTTCTTGCTTTATCCTAATATAATATTATTTTTTAATGATCGTGATATTTAAATTGATATCTACGTACGTTAATTGATTTTACAAGATATCTATCATGATTTTGTTAAAATAGTAACATAGTATAAATTTGTGACGCATATATTTTCAATATAGTTTGGAGATATTGAGTGAGAAATAACAAAATGGTATCTTATATGTAAGATAGATTCAATATAATCTCTTATAAATGTTTTTTGGAAAAATAATCCTGGTCTTTTAAATTAGCTAAAAAGTGTATAATTTCGTCTCCATCAAATATATTAAGAACTATGTATCTTAAATTTGACGAGAAATTGAAGAAAGAAATATTTTAGTTTATGAATTTAGAGGTGTAATTTTTATCTATTATGTGTAGCTTAGAGGTGCAATTTCTGTTAATATTGATACTTATATAATGAATTTTTTTTGTGTTATCTGATTCCTAGAAATTAATGGAAGCGTTTAAGTTACTTTTTAATAAATAAATTACTTTGATAATTTTTTCGAATCTAATATACAAATTTTGTTAAGTTGATTGAAACAAATTAAATATTCACTTTCAACGATTCCAAAAATTAAAATTGCTCATAAAATATATTTAAGAGATTACTTTAAAATAGCGGTAATCCCAAAGAGACAATTTTTTTGTCATTTTCTCATAAGTAGGGTAATGAATTAATATAACCAAACAAAATGGTCTTCTTTTTGTTAATTTTAAATTATTAGTATTTATTTGCACTAACATTATCTTAGTTTATTGGCTTACTGTACAAGCAAATAATATGCCCACCAAACTATACTTTAAGTATCACAAATGGAATAATTATTTGTTTATAATGTCCATAAATTTCTCTTGCCATGTAAGTCCAAAATTAGGTAAAACTATAAGAAAAACAAATATAGCATTATCTTTTAATTTTTCAGTAATCACCTTTTTAGTTGTTTATTTTGAAGAATGTTGTGTAATTAGCAACTCACATGTGATTAACAGTGTAGTCAAAGTAGCTAGGCACTAGTAAAATAAAATATTAATTAATATCATCCTGCCTATGAAAAGCACATAAACATTAAAAATAAATTATAGCCTCTGAAAATTGGAAATTAATTAAGCATTATGATATTATACTAGCTCTGCTAATTGAAACTAATAATTGACCTAATTAAGAATGTTAAACTACACTTAATTCTTTGACTGAAACATACACGTCACATGTGTAGCTTGCAAAAATATTTAATAATAATCAATCCATGGTAATTGTGTTCAAGAAAATTAAATAATCCCTGTTCCAATTTGTTTTTCTGATTTTAATTACTTAATATAAAGTTTAAGAAAATATATTTTTTTAATTTTTCGATTTTAACAAATTAAAAATATGTGAAACTTACTAAAATACTCTTTCATCTTCTATGCATTTGTCCATTGAAATCTATGATGATTGATGAAGGAGCTGTAATATCAACAAAAATTTATTTGCACTGGGTGTTTACACTAATTTAATGTAATTTTTATTATTACGTAATTTAATAAAATAAAATAAACTACAAATTTAAACATATGACGTGTATATATCGACTTGATATAAACGCCCGATGCGAATAAATTTGACCCGATGCATAGATTTATGCGAAATATGCGCGATGATTGTACAATTTTTTTTCTTTACGCTTAATTCTAATTTAATACTGGATTAGACAAGTGTTATGGTTCTTTTTTTTTTTTTTTGGGGGGGGGGGGGTTAAGCAATGGCAACTAGTGACTATTAATTTATTTTAATTATTTCTTTCCAAAATTATTCAATATGTAGCTATATTTTAATGCAAACATAAAATTCAAACAAAAAACACCCTAGCTAATTAAAACGCAATGCAACAGTCACAATAATATTTTCACCGTAATTTTACTAGTGAAATTCGAAAAACATAAGATGTATGTATATATAGTGATAGATATTTTATAATATACGAAGATTTTATATTGAACAGATACATTTGTTTATGAAAGAATATGACGGTTATGAAAAATCATTTATTCATGACTC
Organism: Solanum pennellii; assembly: GCF_001406875.1. Lineage (NCBI taxonomy): Eukaryota > Viridiplantae > Streptophyta > Magnoliopsida > Solanales > Solanaceae > Solanum > Solanum pennellii. The sequence continues at coordinate 94,059,662 of NC_028637.1, forward strand.
TTATGAAAATTAATTCCTCAAGTTTCTATGAATATAAAGTCTCTCTTGAATTTAAATAAAGAGTTTTGTTGTATCATGAAGGAATTTGTTTATATCTCTTTAAAAAATTGATTACACGCTTCAAAATGATCCTTTTCTTCAATTTATATTTCCTACATTTTTAAACACGTAAAACTTTTTTTTCTTTCTTTTCCATATAGGTAATAGGGGAATAAAAAAAAAATCTATATAACTAAACAAATTAGTAAAAATTTTAACTCGTAAGTCATGATACTGAAGTATTAACTACTACCTCACAACGACATGATATTTCAAACAGAAAACAAATTGAAACAAAAGGCAGAATATCAATTCAATTTATAAATTTTATATCATAATTATAAATTCTAAATTTTAATAAATTGTATATATATACACGAAAGTAAGCTAAAATTAATAATTTCTGTCGAATCACTACCATTACTCCACCCTTACTTGGATATCTATGTATTAAAATTCTTTTAACACGAATATAGTGTTAAGTTATGGCTCTACACACTTAACTTAAATTTGAGTTAAAAATTAAAATTATCGAATAAGCTTATAATCACTATTGTGGTTCAGTACCCCTATATACTTTGAATGTTTATAACTAATTTAATTATATTAATTTTTTTATATATATAAATATAAAATTTAAATCAAAATTACTAATATCCAAATGTAACGTGTAACCAAATAAGCATAAGAAAAAGAATAGTTGAGGGAGCAGAGAATATAAATGACAGACTATTTTTGTCACCAAATAAAGATAGTGATTGGGCATGCATGCTCATAAGTCTTTTTCTTCTGTGTCACTCTTTTCCTTTTCACTTTATTTGTTGTTATTATTCAACTCCCTTTTAATTAATATATTAAAATATATTTTTGTATAATTATTGATACTTAAATATTGAATTATATTATAATTTAATTTAGCTCTAAAATGAAATATGACAAGAAAAAATACATTGAGGGAGTCATTTCATTTATACCTTATGTGTGTGCGATATTAAATTAGCATTTGACCATAAATTTTTTTAAATACTTTTTGCCATATATTATTTGAGTGTAAATTTTGGTGAAATATTTCACTATGTGTTTGGTCATAATATTTGTGAAATATATTTTTTTTATAAATATAATTTATATTTATAAGTTTTATAAACTATCAAAGTTAACTATAGGTTTGTATGACATAGCAAGATAGAAATGTGGACGTAATAAGATACATGACTTCTGCAACAAGTCAATTAGATCTTCGTTGCAACAAATAACAAATAGCGTACATCTATGACATTGGAGTAATGTGGTAGTTTGGAGTGAGTGCAACAAACGTCATTCCATACAATATACATCCTGACTTTATTATACTAAGTTGATTGTTCGTCATTTTCATCAACAACCATATCATCACTTTCATATTCACTGAATATTAATCACTGTTTTGATGTTTACGTAAAAAATTATGTAATATAACACAAACAAATACTACAGAGAATGTTTTTGTAAGAAATAAATATTCGGTCTGAAATTTGAATTTTTAAAATTTCTCAAATAATGAGATTTGACCCAAATGTTGATTTTTTCTAGTATTTGAAAATTTGAATTATTTGTCAAATTATGATAAATTATATGGACAAATACTATTTGCAAAATTCCCCCCCAAATTTTACTTGAGAAATCTATGACAAAACAAGTCATAATATTAGAGTTCACCTAAATTTGAATTTACAGTGAAAAATTCACATTTGAAGCAACTCAAAAGACTCAAACATAAAATATTTGATCAAAAATAAAAATATATTTATCACTCTATTACGATTCTTCTCAATTTGAATCCGTTATTTATTACTAGTAATGATCGACGACATATCCACAACTACCCTTTGAAGACTTGTGGTAAGTGCACAACATAGTTCATACATAAAAAGATGAGACTTTATAAAAATCAATTTGGGTCTTTCTTTCTATATTTTTAAACACAAATTCTATTAATTATTTAATATTTGTCCGCTTATAAAGGAGCAAAATCACATATTTAAATAAATTAAAAAAATTAATATACTTAATCAAACAACATAAAAAGGAAATTGAAATAAAACGTCAACTCATAAAAAAATCAATATATATATATATATATATATATATATATTTATATTTCAGTTCATATATTAATTACTTTGAGAATAAAATAAACAACTAATCGATTGAGATTACTCATCAAATCGTGTTTTAATTAAGAACCACATGGGAACTATATAGTGGTGAGACTATAGAGTCATTAGATTAGAATAGTGTTGTTATCAATAGGGTCCCATGTTTCTTTAATTAGGGCGGATGCTATCCTAAAATTTCTTTTTTTTTGTTATTTTTTTTAATACGATAAATAAACATTAATTAATTTTAAATTTTACTTTAAAAAAATAAACAAATTTTTATTAGTTGAATTTAATAGTAAAATAATTTACGATTTTAAAATTATTTTTATTTCATTTTAAAACATAAAATAAAAATAAAAAGATAATTATTGTAAAATAATTAATCTCTTAATAACTTATTTTTCAATCGAACTTGCCCTTATTCTAAAAATAAAAATTGTTAAACGTTAGGCTATATCTTACTAGTACATTTTTAGGTGTTTAATTTCTCACCACTTGTAGTTACATTTTTGGGAGAAAAATTGTTTCAATTCAAAAGTCAAATTATCTTTACTTTTACTATAAGCTAATATATAGTTACTACGTTTAGGTTTTCAATACACACCAATAGTCAATGCGTAGCATGAAAGTCAAAATATCTTTAGTTTAAATAAACATAAAAGTATCATGAATATTTTTGGATAAGGCTAAATAGTAAGAAATTTAAGAACTTGTAATATTTTTTTTATTTTAAAATAAAATATTTTTTTTATATTTAATTAAAAAGTGTTAAAGTTAAAAATATAAAAATATAAAAAAGATAATAATAACATAAAAAAATACCACTTTGACCAATTTTTTCTGACGAAAAAGATTTTTCGATACTTTTTATATGACATAATATAAAAAAGGTAATATTAAGAAATTGATGCAAAGAAATAATTTTAACCTTTTCAAATGCCACTAGATTAATTAATACATTGGAAAAAGAGGTACTCTTTTTTTCTTCTATAAATTTACTATTTCTCATATTTCAATTTATTTATTTTGCCCTTTTCTTCGACCTATTTAAAAAATAATGTTTCATTTTTATTTTACAATTTTTTAATTTTAATTTTTCACATGACATACATAAGAATTCACTTGTGAAGATTCAAATTCTTCTTTATATTTCTTAAACTCCAGATCAATTAAAACTTGACTAACAAATTGAAACAAAAGAAATAACAATTTCACTTTAAAATTTCATTTATATTATGAATTTCAATTATTTCTCTTTCATTCTTAAATTTGTTATCCAATCAAATACTACCACATAAATAAACACTAAAATGATTAAACATACTAAAATAAAAAGCATATATAGTGCAATTTGCATTGGTCCATTGTAATGTTATTAATGGGGAATTAAAATATGTATTTATAGTTGAAAAGGATGGAGAAATGGACATGACATAGAATAGAAAGAATGACTTATTTGCTTTCACATTTTCCCACTTCTTTCAATTTTTTCTTCCTCCTTTGAAAAGACGTGTACTCTAAAGAAGGAACATATATGGGAGTGGGCCACATTCCGACCATCAACAAGTAAATATTCTTTCATATCATCTTAACAAAAATTTACGTTTATAAATATATAAGCGTAATTAAAAATATATATTAATTTTCATCTTGAATTATATGAAAATGACATTAATTTTGAAACGAAACGATCCGCTTTTTCTAGTTTCTACCTTTTTATCACGCCATCAGTTCTCATTCTGGCCGTCGTTGTAGTTTTGCAACTTTTCTTCCTGCCACCACCTATTTTGAATTTTTTTAAATTTATTTTTCTCAAAATAAAACAAGAAACAAATATGTACTCTCCCAATTATTATTTGAAATAGCCAAATAGTTTTTTTAAATTTTTTTTTTGGATATGAGTTTTTTTAAAAAATATTAAAGATAAAATGTTGAAAATAAATAGTATTTAATAGAAAATAAAATAAGTTTAATTTTTTTTAATTTAAAGTAAAATTATATTTAATAAATTGAAACAATAAGATAGAATGAGGGAGTATTAACTAACTATGGAGATGCTTAAATTAACAAACTCAACTAATTAAGAGGGGCGGGAAAGAGTAGTTAAGTATAAAAAAAACATTATTCTTATTGGTTCACCCATTCACCTTTTTAGGTATTAAAATCAGATTAAATTACATTTTTAAGTATGTTTTAATCTTTTTTTTCCTATATCAATAGAGCGAAAAAAGTTCAATCATGGATAACAACCCACAGGCTACAAGTTCACTTTTTTTATAATGTTTGAAGCATATATTAAAATTTTGATTAAATTTAAATTGCATATTGCATGATTCATAACAGAGTGAAACTTCCAACATGATTTCATATAGAATTCAAATTCGAAACCTCGGGTTAAGTTTGGCGAATTCATTTTCTCTGCCTCTTTTTCCTTATTTTAATTAAAATAAACAAAACAGGACCAAAAAACTAAAATAAAAAACAGAGAATGACACTTTCACTTTATTGTATACCACCAGTATTCATATGATATAGTACAGTGAACACATGACTAAAGCCTACACAAATACAACAACACAAGCTAAAGGCAAAATCACCCATAATCCTCCTCCTCCAGCACCACCTAGTACTGCTAGAAATCGTTTTTTCTATTCAGCTATAGGAGCTAATAGCTTCAGCATTTAGTAATAATCAATCAATTCTCTGCCGCAGAAATCACTGTGTTGTCCACTGTGTTAAAGAAGAGAAGAAGTGTGTAGCTGGAGCTCTAGTTAAGTTTTATTTTTTTTGGCATTCCAAGGACTTGAGAGAGTAAAGAAAACGACCCAGCTGAAGATTTTTTTCAGATCTCTTGTTTAACCGGTAAAATTCTGCTTTCTTGATTTGTTTGTTGTTCTGTAATGTGGGTGTCGTTTTTTTTTTTGGGTTTTTATTCTGTCTGTTATTCTTAGCATTTTTGTGCAAAAAAAATTCCCAGTAGTGGCCACGTTGAATTCTTTATCACCCATAGCTGAAGCTAGATCTGCCCATGGTTCTTGCTTGTATATTTCCATGTTGGTGAGTGTTTAAAAAAACAGTGAAATGTGATGGGGGTGTGAGTGGGGGGGGGGGTTCTTAGAAGTTGATTGTCACTCACTTTGAGATTTAAGGTTTTATATTCAGAGCTTGTTGAGGGTTATTTCATACTGTTATTAATGGAACTTGTGGAAATTATGGAATGTTGAGGTGATTGTAAAAATAATATTTGCCTAATTGGGTGTTTTTGTATGACATCATGCATGTCTCTTTATAAAATGCCTTTGTTACTTGCCATATGTGAAGATTTTATAGTGACTAATTGAGATTGTGTTGGTGAAAAATAACCTTTTGTTATAGTGACTGTTTAATGAGACGTTAGATTCTTTGATGTGTTTGCATACTTGTCATCAAAATGGTCTTAGTATATTTGATTAGTGGTATAGTAAAGTGTGGGGAGGCGGTACTGATTTTTTGCGTTTCTGCAGAGTTTTCTTCTGGGGATGTACTTGTGATGATACATATAGTATTTGGAGATGGAAAGGATACCTGAAGTTAGAGAATCAACTAGGCAGTTTCCTATAGGGGCTAAGGTGGCACATACTTTCTCAACCTCCAAGAAGGAGGTTGGTATTAGAGGCTTTCGAGATTTCGACTTGGCTATTCCAATACAAACATGGAAAGGAAAGACCTCCTATCAGGAGGAAGAAGACCTGATGGTCGATGCCGGTACAATCAAGCGTAGTGATGATTCACTTGAAGATAGTGGCTCTACATCATTTCATGGGGCGAGTCATCCTCCGGAACCTGTTGATACAGACCTAATGAGACCAGTGTATGTACCAATTGGTCAAAAGAAAGCAGATGGGAAATGTCTGGTGAAAAACATATCTTTGAAGGGTCCTTTCTTGGACGATCTTTCAATCCGGATGCCAAATGTGAAACCAAGCCCATCCCTTCTTTCACCGGCAGAGAGCTTGGTTGAAGAGCCAAATGATCTAGGTGTAATCTCCTCTCCATTTACAGTTCCTCGTCCTTCTCAAAACACAGAAACCAGTCTGCCTCCTGATTCTGAAGAGAAAGAATGTATTTGGGATGCATCGCTGCCTCCAAGCGGAAATGTAAGTCCACTTAGTAGTATTGATAGTACTGGTGTTGTGAGATCTATGAGTATTGTCAACAGTTGCACAAGCACGTACAGGAGTGATGGGCTTATGAGTGATGGCATGCTTAGTGTGGACAGAAACTATGAGAGCACGAAAGGGAGCATTCGAGGGGATTCACTCGAAAGTGGTAAAACTAGCCTTAGCAGAGCAAGTGACAGTAGTGGACTTAGTGATGATAGTAATTGGAGTAACATCACTGGCAGTGCCAATAAGCCTCACAAAGGAAATGATCCTAGATGGAAGGCTATTCTCGCAATTCGGGCACGTGATGGTATATTAGGCATGAGCCACTTTAAGTTACTCAAAAGACTTGGTTGTGGAGACATTGGAAGTGTTTATCTTTCTGAGCTTAGCGGGACTCGCTGCTATTTTGCAATGAAAGTGATGGATAAGGCATCACTTGCAAGCAGGAAGAAATTGACCCGTGCTCAGACAGAAAGAGAAATCCTACAGTTATTAGACCATCCATTCTTGCCAACATTGTACACTCATTTTGAGACCGATCGCTTCTCATGTTTGGTCATGGAATATTGTCCTGGAGGAGATCTGCATACTCTACGACAGCGACAACCTGGGAAGCATTTTTCAGAATATGCTGCAAGGTATGGAATTGTTATCCTTATCTAGAATATACAACAGGTATATATTAAGCAAAAAAAAGAACACAGGTAGATAATCCTTCTTATAAAAGGCTTTCACATGTAGTCCTAACATAAGCACAATAAACCTCTGGTCACTTTGACATTCCTTAATCCTTATATGGTATTAACTCTCTCTTTCCTAAGTGAAATTCTTTATCTGCCACTAAATGCACCTTTACTGGCTTACAAAGGACTATTTCTTTTCCCTTTCCTCTTTTTCTTGAGTGGGTTGGTGTTGGCGGATAGAGGGTGTATTGGTGGAAGGAGATGATTTTTGCCACAATGAATGTCTCCCCTTTTCACTTATCCAAAAAAACAAAAAGATTGTTTCCAATTTTCTCTTACTGGCAAATAGAGAATGCTGAATATCTGATAAAATCCTTGAACTATGTTTTATAAGAAAAGTTATGTTGAAGCAGTGATTTAAGCTTCCAAAGAGCTCAGTTTGTTCACCGTCTTTTCTGTACTAGGTATAAATTTTGTCCCTGTTGTGTCCCTGCCTGTTTTTTTCTTCAAATCTGTGTGAGAATGTTAGAGCTTGCCTAGTTTGACATCAAAGTATGTGTCATTAGATTATATCCTTTATCATTATCACCTCTAGTTCATGTTACTTGAGATTTGTATTCAAAAGCTGAATAAACTTCATTTTGATCTCCCCAAAAAAGAGATTATTCGAGTTCACTCTGGTGTGAGGATTATAGAGCTTTAGTTTCTACATTGGCACTAAAAAGAATTCAGAATTTTTACCCTTGCATTTATGTTTAAATTTTGAGTTCTTTAATCAAACTTTAACTAACCCCCCGGTTTCTGCCACAGGTTTTATGCAGCAGAAGTTCTATTGGCACTTGAATATCTACATATGCTTGGTGTAGTGTACAGGGATTTAAAACCTGAAAATGTTCTTGTGCGTGACGATGGCCACATTATGCTTTCAGATTTTGACCTCTCCTTAAGATGTGCAGTTTCACCTACGCTCATAAGGACCTCATCTGATGATCCTTCTAAACGAGGAGCTGCATTTTGTGTGCAGCCAGCCTGTATTGAGCCCACAACTGTATGCATGCAACCAGCATGCTTCCTTCCCCGTTTATTTCCGCAAAAGAGCAAGAAAAAAACACCTAAGCCTCGAGCTGATTCTGGGTTTCAAGCTAATTCAATGCCTGAGCTAGTTGCGGAACCTACTTCAGCACGGTCAATGTCATTTGTTGGTACTCATGAATATTTGGCCCCCGAGATTATCAAGGGAGAAGGCCATGGCAGTGCAGTTGACTGGTGGACATTTGGTATTTTCCTTCATGAACTACTCTATGGAAAGACCCCTTTCAAGGGATCAGGAAACAGGGCAACTCTTTTCAATGTAGTTGGCCAACAACTTAAATTTCCAGATTCTCCTGCAACCAGTTATGCCAGCCGTGATCTGATACGTGGCTTGCTTGTTAAAGAGCCTCAAAACCGGCTTGGGGTGAAACGAGGAGCAACTGAGATCAAGCAGCATCCTTTCTTTGAAGGTGTTAATTGGGCTCTAATACGTTGCAGTACACCACCAGAAGTGCCAAGACCCGTGGAGCCGGACTACCCTGCGAAGTACGGGCAAGTGAACCCTGTTGGGGTTGGCAATACCAGTAAAAGAGTGGTAGGGGCAGATGCAAAGTCTGGGGGTAAATATCTTGACTTTGAGTTCTTTTAGTTTTAGGAAATAGGATTCTTGTATCAGTAATATAACATTAGTTGATCCTTCAGCAGTCAGCACTGCTTTCTTCTAGTTATTATCATTTGTTCAATTGATGAACTGCAATACACAAGAACTGGGAAAAACTCACTGGCCAGTGGGTTGTGTGAGAAAGGTGGAACAAAATGCCTTGTTATTTCCATGTATTAGGAGCTAGCCAAAGACTATAATGAAGAAGCATTTGGATATATAATACTCCCTCTGTACTTATTTACGCGAGTCTCGTTATATTTAGTTCTTCCAAATAAGATACTAATAATACACAACAGATAATGCATGATGCACTCTACAGAACGATCTCATAGATATATCTATTGCTACGATTATGTTCATCGGTATAAGCACTCTATTGAACGATCTCATAGACATATCTATTGCAATGATTATGTTCATCGGTATAACGTGTAGTTTTTTATTGCAATGATTATGTTCATCGGTATAACGTGTAGTTTTTTATAATAGCAATAACCAATAACTACGACAACAATTATATCAGGTGTAGATTGAAAAAGACAAATTATATACAAATCTTATCCTTATCTCGGTAGAGAGGTTATATTCGGAAGATCGTCTGATCAAGTTTATCTACTTCAATTTGCCTAAAATTCTTAGGGGTTATTTGGTATGTGGGATGGGATAAATAAAAATATTTTATGACTTGAAGTACTCTGTGAATATATTTAATCCACTTTTTATATGGGATATTAATCCCGTCATTTTAATATAAATAATGAGATAAACTGTTTCAAAATTAGTTAATACCCCAAACTAAATATGAAATAAAGTTTATTTCAAATTTTATTATTCTCACCCACGTACCAAAAATTAAAAGTCTTTTTGATTATTTTTTTTAATTACGTATAAAAATTAATTTTTATAATTTAAACGCCCGCCCAATTATTACATGTATGTACAAATTTAAACAACTATTCAGTACATAAAGTAATATATAATTTTTCTTACAATTAATCCCCAAATTAACACTGTACCCTAAAACTTCCGACGGCATCGACCACCAAACCCTCCGGCGAACTATCCGGCGTGGGCTTTCTTTCCAACTGAACCAACGGGCTGTCGTTGGAATCTGTTCGCTGCTCCTTCCTTTTCCCTTCTCTGGTAATGTTCTCTTCTTTTAAAAATATGGTGCTTTCAATTTTCTCTTTCTTGCGTTTATTGAGTGAGAGAGGGAAGTATTTGTCTTCAGTTTTATTTAGAGAATCGTTAACATTTATGTAAGATTATAATATTTGTGTTTGAAATCACAAAGAGCTGGCACAATCCTATCTTACTGCTTTGAGGAAGGACGATTTAAGCTTTTGGAGTGAATATTGAATAGCTAATTGTTAGTTCTATATGCATCTGAACTGAAGTATGAAGAAATTGTCTGTCTTATTGATGTAGAAGTATTTAGAACTATCCGGTAATTTGCTAACTGAGTTTGAAATATTAAGAAGGAAATGTATTTTCTTTGCTTAGTTAATCACTAACTCTATTCTTATCTTTTAGCTTGAATTAGTATTAACTTGATCAAACCAAACTCTAGTTTAAGCACTACCGATATAACTTATTTTTTCTATTTAAATGTTATGTAATCAAATCTGATAGATAATGATATTTTGATGGTATTGTAGGTAAAGCAAATGAACAAGGGTAGAAACCGGTGAAGACCTTACTAAAGAATATTGGTTGATCATTGGCAAGAACTTTCATTATTTTTTAAAAACTTCGTTTCATTTTTTGGCCCCTGTTATTTTAATCTTTACCTTTTCTTCTTCTTTTCCTCTTTCCAATCTATAACTTGGAGTTGCTAGTCAATGAAAAGGAGCCTCGCTGGCGACGGATCACCGCCCATTGGCCTATGGAACACCTTCTTCGGAGTAATTTGGAGACCAACAATAACAACAATCCTCAAGCTATCTTACAAGCTCTCTCTCTCATCTCTAACCCTTCCAACTCTGACTCCACACTTTCATCCATTGCCAAAGTCTTAATCACCTCTCTGAAATACCCGAATCCTAAGTCTAATTCGCATCGTTTTATCCACCATCACATTCTCCGCCTCTTTTCTCTTCTTTTACATCGCTGTCCACATCTCCACCATAACCTCATCTCTGCCATCCGTGAATTCTCTCTCCTCCCTTCAACCTCCACAAGATTACTTGTTGATGCCCTCACATGTCTCTCCATCTCAGATAGTAACGTTAATGATGAATCAACATTCCTCTCTCTTGTTTTTCGTCCTTGTGTTTCTGTTCGTCATTGGTTACTTTTAAATGTGAGTAAATTTGACATACGGCCGTCGGTTTTGCTTACGGTTCTGCTAGGATTTACAAAGGACCCCTATCCGTGTATTCGAAATGTTGCTTTGAGTGGATTAGCTGATTTGTGTGAGTGCATTATTGTGGAAGATGAAAATCTCATAAAAGGTTGCTATTTTCGAGCTGTTGAGCTTCTGTTTGATTCTGAGGACTTGGTACGATGTTCTGCAGTTCATGCGGTAAGATTTCCAAGTGCTAAATAAGTCCTATGTTTACATGTTACCACTTGAAATGTATGTATTATTTGTATGTCAGTAGGAAAGGTATAGAGAACCTATAGTGTTAAAGAATCCAAATTGTTTACTATTGGCATGAAACATGTGTAAATGGAGCGAAATGGATATTGAAGACTTATATGACAGAACCAAGTAAGTTTCGATAGCGGCATAATAGTAGCAGTAGTTGTATGTAAGTGCCACTAACCTGATAAAAAAAATGTAATTGTTCTTATTACTTTAGGTTATGATGAGGCTATTGTTTTCTTTCTATTTTATATTTGATAAAGTATGATGGGGATTTAACTAGAAAGAGGTTATTTTGTGATTGAATATGAATTGTTCTTGGCCATTTTCAGTGGAACTTAACTATATATTCTTCTTGGGTTAATTTTGTTGCATTTCTGAATTTTGGTCGTATCTAGGAACTAGAAAAAAATAAGTGTTGTCAAGTACTGGTTCTTTTGTGCTAGAAATAAGTTGAGAGGGTTAAGTTGTTAGTTTTCGACAACTTAACTCTGATTTATAAAATTTCTTTGACCAAAGATTTTTGTGGGTTTTGCACTGATGAAAACCTGTTAGCATATAGTGTAAGCAAATGGTATGAATTATACTATTTTAATATTCTGCAATTAATACGTTGAAGGTTGATTTTTTTTTAAAATTGGTAACTTTTTACGTTGAAGGTTGATTTTTTGGTGTAAGGTTCTTCCTTTAGTATTGGGGGGTGGTTGGGGCGAGACGGTTGTCTCTTGAATTAGAATTTCCTTTTTTATTCTGTGGCTGGAGAAATTGGGAAAAGCTCCTCATGCTCTAAGAGGCTGTTTGGTTTAGACACTGGGTATACAAGGATTAGTAATGTAGCGATTGCAATGCAGTGATTAGTAATGCAAAGGATATAATGTACATATCTTTTTTTTGGAGGCTTAATTTGATATATTGCAATTTCATATTTTATAATTTAAATGTGTTTTGTTTTAAGGCAAAATAAAAGTTAAAATATTTTTTAATCCATACATCTCTATTACAAATACCTGCATTCCTATTCCATATTCTGTGCCGGATAAAAGATATATAGATTCGTACATGACTTATGCAAGTATGATTTCGGAGAAAAACAAAAGTAGCAAATCGAACATTGCATTAATAATGCTGGATTTCATGTGGAGATTAGATCTCCTCTCTAGTGCAACCAAACAACCCATACAGGTTTCTTGCTGAAATAAATGTTGAAGTTGTTTTAAGGACACAGAGTTGCTGTCCAACCGGTTCATTTTTGTGGACGCTTAATCGTACAAAATGCTGCATTAAATTTTATCTGCTATAGGAAAATTATAGATCAAAGATTTTGATTTTCCTGCTTAGAGGACATTTATAGTCAATGACATTCATTTTACTCCCGTTGCTTATCCAGGTTAGTGCATGCGGGCAGTTGATTGTGGCATCTAAACAAGAAAGTAAAGGGGACTGGTCTGATGCATTATTTCTGCAGGTTTTTCTTCTTCTCATCTGCCTAATTGGGTTTCACATGGAAGTCATCTCTGTTAATATCTTACCCTTGCTTTCCTGCACTTGAAAATGGGTATATGGTATTTACCTACATGGAAGAAAAGAAGGAAAACAAGAAGTAAATTAATGATTATTTTGATGTTTGTAGAGGTAGATGGCACCCAAATCGAGCTGCTGTAGAACAATCTACAAAATTTTATAGACTTAATATTCGTAATGAGTCATTTGCATTTGCATTTGCTGAATTAGGTTCTGGAGGGGAGATCAGAAGAAACCATTGGAGATACTTCTCATATTAATTTAACAACAATGTTGCCATGAGGTGTCTGTGTCTTGGCATGAACATCTCGTGAATCATAATTGTTTGAAACTGAATTAGCCAGCGTGTACTCTCTCTCTCCCTTCTCATTTTTAGAATTTGTTTCAATTATACCTGGTAAATGCTTCAAATGTTTTAGAATAAGATGTTAAAAATAATGTTTTGATTTTGTTTTTGTGCAATGGCCATATAAACTATAATGCAAGATATCTTTTTGACTGACCTTTTTCATTCTACATGATATGCTTGCAGCTATGTTCAATGGTGAGAGATATGAGTGTCAAGGTCAGGGTTGAAGCTTTTAAGGCCCTTGGGAAGATTGAAACTGTTTCTGAGTATATTCTCTTACAAACGCTATCTAAGAAAGCTTCATCTATAACAAAAGAAATGAATTTTCCTGGCCAGTACTCTGAGACATTGTTCAGGATACCAGCAGCGAGCGCTGTTCTTGCTTTTCTACATGGACTGGAGGATGAATTTGATGTGGTAACGATTTCTTCGTTTGACAAGTTCTGAGAGTCAATTATTATTTCTCTTTCTCTAATTTAAGAAACTTTTCAATAAGGAATATGCCATTATAACTCCCTTTTGTTTAATTGAAGGTAAGAGTATCTGCTTGTGGAGCTTTGCAATCTTTAGCAATCCATTCTGCTGATTTTTCTAATATGGTTGTGAACTTGTTGATGGGCATACTTAATGATGATTCAATGGCTGTAAAATTGCAAGCTTTAGATACTTTGCATCATTTGACAATGTTTCGCCTTTTGAAGGTTCAACAACCACATCTGCACATGGTAAATCTTTGATTCATATCTTGCTATCTCGTTCAAATTTTACACCTGGACCATATCTTGCTATATTGCTGCATGTAGCGCTTGTTTTCCAGCTTAATCCAACATGGTACAACTTATTAACTGTTGTTGGGATAAACTGGTTAAAATTTCTTCTCATCTTGATCATTCCCTTCGCAGTCTGGTTAAGTTTTGATGTATCCCTTTCTTCATTTTGCTGTGCCCCTTCAGAGACCGGGAATTTGATGCTTTTCTCTTTTTCATTCAACTGCTATAGCTACTTAATAAGGAAAATGTTGACTACTGTAGTGTAGAAATATGTTATATTGTATTTGCTTCTACTTATAAGGAAAGTATTGACTATTGTAGTGTCTAAATATGTTCGATTCTATTTGTTTCTGCTCATTTGAAAGGAAAGTCCACTGAGATTTCCTCTTGAACTTTTATTTTTTATCTTGCAGTTTCTTGGGATTCTACTAGACAGTTGCAGCTTGATAAGATGTAGAGCCAGGAAGGTACTAAAACTGACAGAACTGCCGAGCTTGGGTATGTTCAAAATGTGTGTTGATGGACTTATAAGAGATTTGGAATTGTATCCTCAGGTATGTTGCAGAAAGATTGTTTCACATTGCTATTCACTGAGCAGTTAAATCCAAAATCATGGTTAGGGTGCCAATTGCGATTGTCATTCAATATGAAGTTCAAAATTCTCAAAGGAATAGCAACCCATTTTATTCTTTCTGATTCTCTCCTTGTTGAGAATTCAAACAAGAATAGAATCCCATTTACTCTTTAAATTAACTCCCGCCAGAATTTTCCAAATTTTGGTAGCCCATGTTTTGATTTTCCATTTGCTAGGAGCAGCATTTTGGAATCTCGCTGAAGCACCCAAGTAATATCTATGGGGGGTGGATCTAGAGGGTCGGTTACGGGTTCACGCAAACCTAATAGCTTACAAACTTTGCCTGAACCCTATATATATATATTTAGAAATATACTGAGTTTCTATGAATAGTTGACCTGAACACAATTATTATTGTAGTATCAACTTGAGTTCGTTGTGTGAACTCAGAAGCTTCAAATTTTGTATCCCCTCTAAGTCTCTATGCAGGTAGCCGATCCTAGACTTAATGGAGCTTGTCTGATTCTGAATCTAAGACACATGAGCGGTAACTCAATTTCATACAACCTTGAACCTCTCTTTCTTCTGTGACCTTCTCTACAAATTTAATGATTTTACTACAATAGTCTTGTTATCCCAGGTTTTTCCTTTTTCTTGAACAGTCATTGCAGA
This sequence comes from Solanum pennellii, assembly GCF_001406875.1. Taxonomy (NCBI): domain Eukaryota; kingdom Viridiplantae; phylum Streptophyta; class Magnoliopsida; order Solanales; family Solanaceae; genus Solanum; species Solanum pennellii. Next base: position 94,074,839 of record NC_028637.1, read on the forward strand.
TCATTTCCTTCATTTCACAGACATTACTCTTATATACCTTCCAAATAAATGAAATTTTGGAAGTCAAAACAGGAATACAGCTTATTGATATTCTTCCACCTTTTGCAAATACTACCTCTCCCTTTAGATGCCCGCTTCATATAGTTGCAACAATCACGCCTCAATCCCATATAAGTACGGGTTGGCCAAATGATTCCTCATTGACATGTTTCCTCGTTTAAATTCATCCAAGGCCAACACTGTAAAAAAAGATTGCCTGGTGTATGAAGCATCTCACATTTATGCAGGGTCTTGGGAAAGGCCGCACCTCATACCTTGACTCAAACATCAGTGGCTAACTCCCAACTTGAGTTGGTGACATATAGGTAACATGGAGATAATTTTGTGTGATCCAAGTTGGCCACTTGACATAATGAGTGGGAGGAACAAAGAGAAAACGATTAAACTTTGTAAGATTTCTTTATAGTGGTTTTTTACTTTTTTCCGTATTATTTGTTTTCTTTCTTTTTCTTCTTCTTCTTCTTCATGAATCTGGATTTACTGCACCACCACCACTTTCGATGGCACCATCTCCACCACAACTCCATCCATTCTTCATAACTACAACCCCCTCTTGTGAGTTCACATGTATATACTAAAATTCATTCAAAATAGAGATAGCCACATTCCTCCATCTCTCACCTTCACTCTGATTTAAATAGATTCCATAGGAACCACCACAAGTAATACACCCCTTCGTAAAATCATTTCCTTGATTACAAATTCAATCCCAAGAACGATACACATCAAAACTATACTAAAGAGTACTCAGATACAAAATACTATCCCTAAAAGTTAAAGAAGCACATCTAATTGTCGCAAAATTTTACAATTTATAGGAGCCGTACCCCATATCTTCTTCAAATTGAAAGAATCAAAGCCAACACCCTTTCAACAGAAGAGTACTCATCTCATTTTTTAGAAGAGGAGTAGATATGATGGAGAAGGAGCCAGGAGTGGTGGCGGTTGGTAGTGTTGGGGTCAAATGAATGGCTATGATGTTTTAGTGATGGAGAAAAGGGTGAAGGAAGGTGGTTGTGGGATGGTGTGGGTGCACAATAAGGAAGAAGAAGAAGAAGGGTAGACAACTGGTTCTCAGATGCTTTTTATGCAATTTGACAGGAGAAACAAACAACCACCTTTTCTTGCATTGTAACTTTACCAAGCAAGTCTGGAATTTATTCCTTGGCATTTCAAATCTGAATTTGAAAATGCCAGAACATACATCAGAGTTGATAGAGAGCTGGGTAAGGAGAGGAGGCAGCAAGAGTCAGAGGAGATGGTGGAGGTTAATACCATCGTGTATGTGGTGGTCAGCAGTGTTTTGGATGGCAAGAGGCGACAAAAGGCGACAAGGGCCTGCCTCGCCACGAGGCTCGCCACTCGCCTTTTGAATTAAGGCGCCAATTAATACCAAAATTAAAATTTTTAATTGCACATATAAATATCCAAAATCTTAATAGCAATAACATATATTAACAAATATTTAAATTTAAAAACTAATAGTGAACAAAACACCGAGTGAGTGAACAATCCTGTTTCCTACCACACTGAAAACCGAGCACAATAGTGCGTAAAAATAGAGAAGTGAAGTAGAAGAAAAAAATAAGAGAAGAATTAGAAGAGAAGAAGAAGAAACATAGATGGCAGCAGTCACGAAGCGGCGAAGGAGCAGTAGCCGCGAAGTCAGTTGAAGAAGATGGTCGCGAAGTCAGTTGAAGAAGAAGGTCACTAAGTCGGTGTTTGCAAAAAGGAGGCAAACACGAAGGGTTTGCGACTGAGGAGAAGAGGAGGCAATCGAAAATGTGGAATGTTCCCAAAAAATCCTAGTTTTGGCTTTTAATTATAAATCAGACCTTTAAAAAATTAAAAAAATAAAAAGGCGGCGCCAGCCTTGTCGCAGAAAGTCGCCAAAGGGTGCCATAAGGTCGCCATTTTCATCCTCGCCTCGAGGCAAATAGGCGAAAGATGACTCGCCTCGCCTCGCCTTATCGCCAAAGGCGAAAAGCGAGCGCCTTTCACAACATTGGTGGTCAGTTTGGAAGGAAAGGAATGATAGATGTTTTGAAAGTAGATCCAATTCCATAGTATCCTTACATTTTTTGTGTAAACAGTTGCTTATAGTAGATACAGACGAGATTGTAGTTTTGATAGGATGCTTGTAACTAACACTTTTTGGTGGTGACCAACATGCCTTTAATGCTGAAGAATACAATCTTATCAATTTCAAAAAAAAAAAGAAGAAGAAATAATATGGTGTTAAGCGAGAGAGATTAGCAGAAGGAGGAGGGGAATTGACATGAAAAGTTATCTTGGGTGAAGTCAAATAGTAAGAAAACCATGTCCTCGATAGCATCCCCACATACTTCATGTCACCGTACACTGCCTAGTTCAGTGTTGAAGCAGCTAGACAAACTAAGGTTTCTTATCGGAGGTTAATAGTCAGACTCACAAGTTTTCATTGGTAAAATGGATCAAGGTCACAAAGCCAAAAGCACAAGGAGGCATTGGAATCAGAAATTTGAGACTATACAACAAGAGCATGCTAATGAAATTGTTATGGAGATATGGTCATGAAGATACAACAATTTATAGGACTGTAATTGATGCCAAGTTTGGAACCCACAGCCAGTGGTGTTCATGGATGCATATTAGTAGCCACCATATAGACTTCTTCAAGAATATCTCCTATTGAGTTGATCCTCTGAGTGGCCTTGGAAGCATGTCTGGAAGATAACACCTTCAAAGGTCACCAGTTTCACTTGAATTGCTTTTTGTGAAGCAACTCTAACCCAGGACAATCTCAATAGAAGACACATTGCCTTAGTCTACAGATGCTATATGTGCCTCCATGATTTAGAGTGTCAACCATCTGCTTTTACATTGCTCATTTGCAACGGATATCTAGAACTTTCTTCTTTCAATTTCTGGTCTACAGTGGGTGACTCTACATTCTATCAAGGATGCATTCACACGTTGAGTCTTTTTTGGAGAGCTGAGAAATCCATCAAGAAGATCCGGCGAATGATTCTAGCAGAAAAATTTTGTTATGTACGGAATGAAAGGAAGCACAAGTGCTGCTTTATGGGATTTCAACTTCAATTCAGTCAGTAAAATCTAGATGTCAAGTTCATTTGTCCAGTTGGTGCTCAGTTCCCTTGTAAATAGTGGTTGACAATTTTTTGGACTTCGTTAGCTCCTTGGTTTTATTTTAGACTTTATTATCTTATGGAGCAGAGCTAACCAACTTTTGTATCTTCTTGCTCACATAACATCTGCCTGATGCTTTTTCAATGGCAACTCTTTACTTCTTCAAAAAAAGATGGAAAATAAGAAAAAATATAAATAAAAGGGAATATGATCAATCATTGATTGATATGTGATTTACACCTTGTTAAAGTTGGGGTTGGTTGAGAAATGGGGTAATAATATCACTTGAAACTGGTTTGGGGGAATACAAGGACCCTCACGAAGTTCCAGTATCTCTTTGGAAAAAAGGGTTCTATTTGGAGGGGATATGTACACCATTTCTTCTATACTTATGCATAACTTTTTTAGGATAAGCAGATTTTTTCTTGAAATCCCAATTTGGGGATTTCATTTATGATATTTCCTTTTTATTTTTTAGTAAGATAGTTTATATGAAAAGCTAGGATACAATTGTTATCTAGTTATTTTTATGAATTTGCTGTTTTTTCTAAGATTTTAAAATCATTTTCAGGATGAAGCCGAAGTTTTTTCTGCTTTATTCATGATTGGTCAAAACCACGGAGAGTTTTTAGTCAGACTGATTAATGAAGCTTCCCAAATGGTAAGTACTGATCCCTGTAGATCCTGTACATTACCTCTTTTTTTCAACATCTAGTACATTAGCCCATTTGATGGTTTTATGGACATTTCCATTTATTAGTATGCTGAGCTTCTTTATGGGTTTAAGATGTTATGAGTTCTATATGTTAGCCTTTTCAACAAATTGGCCAGACCTTTTAAATAAGTAATCATGTTGAACATGAGCATTTATATTTGTTTAGTTTAGCAGTTTAGATTCTAAAAATCGACATCGACATTGCTAGCTTTATATAATAGGATCTTCCTGTGCTGTCAGCTCATATCTTTCACTTTGTGAGTATTTCATTTAATTTGACTCCATTATATCTTCTATGTAGGATACACGTAACTAACAAAAGTGAAAAGTAAGTAGGGTTCTTTGGTAGGAGGAGTCTCATGCATGACCCTATCATATCACAATACATGTGTCAAGGTGAACAACTTATTTTGGGTGGTGAGAAATGTGCAATAGGTCATTTTAAAGGCCAGCATCTTAGACATTTTAACTGCACATGTAATGAAATCGAAGAGCTTAGATGTTTTTGTCATGCATAGCTTTTCCAGTCAAAATTTAGGCTTTCTTTCTGGTGTTGTGAAATTTTGAAAATGCCCAATGTTAATCTTCTTGTTCTTTATATTTTGTCAATTTCACTTATACAAGTTTTTTCTGTCACCATCTAATATATGCACAGATAGAGCCCTCTTCTGGAAGCAAGTTGGGTTATGACAATGTGAGGAAAGCTTCATATCTAGTACTCGCCACCTCTGCTCCAGTATCAATGAAGCAGCAAACTTGCAGCATTCCACCAAGAATGTTCTCTTATGCAGTCACACTATTAGGGAGAGTCTCTCACAGTTTCGCAGATATAGTTGACCAGAGAACATTTTTGGCTTATCTTTCTTGTTGCAGTAGATTCACATTTGTTTCTGCATCAGAGTTTTTTAAAATGGAAGAGCATCGTCTGTTACCTCATCAAAACAATAAAATGGAAGAGCATCTGGAGGAAGGTGATGTGCAATTGACACAAAGACGTGAAATCTCTGAATACGACATTTGGAGGAAATTACAACTGAAGGAAGCGGAAAGCTCGCTTTTGGACTTCCAGGTTGAGCATTGTAAAGATAGAAATTGTGTGAATATCGTCCTTCAGGTGGTAATAGACATTTGGCCATCACTGAAACTTGGATTGATCAATGAAGTAACTTGCACACTGAGGTAGCAATTCTCTAGTAGCAATATGACCACCCTTGAATACAACTGTTATTTATTTTCTTTCATTTTATTGTTTTGAGTACTTGCAGGATCCTATTATAGTTTATAGACATAGTTTACTTCTTCTGCAATGGTTGGCAAATCTTTTCAGACATATCTTGCTTGTTGTCAGTTGTAAATTTTAGGTATATTCCTGTCAAGTTATCAAATACTATATCTGTTGCTAATGTTACTCAACTGTATGGTTTATGCAGGAGTTTGAAGGCAGAATTGGGAACGAGATCAAATCACAATCATAGGGGTGAGTTAGTGTTTGCTTTGCAATATATAGATGCCTTGGAACAACTTGGACACTTGTGGCATCACTTGGTGTTTTCCAAGGAGTTTTACTTCCATAAATGGGGGAAATTGGAGTGTTCTTTGAAAAAACTGGACAGATGCCTGAGGGACATGAGATATAAGTTAATAGGTTTAACCAAAAAGGACAATTTTCTTATCTTAGAGTTAATAATTGCAAACAGTATACTGACGCTTTGTAATATGGAAGCCTGTGCGAATACTCTAAAGAAGTTACAGTCTGTCATGTCTTGTATTGAACATATTTGTGGAGAAGAATCCACTGAATCATCCAATTTTGTGGTTGAAGTTCAGAAGTCATTGAGTGAGATTGACACCTCTAGTTGTTCAATCTTGGACAATCCATATCTCCTTCTGAAGTCTCTAGAGCATTTCACTCCAAGAATGGTAGTTTCGTCAGGGAATCTCAAATATATGGAAGCTGAACTGCAGTGTCAAGGCAATGAATTTCAAAATCCTCTTCCTTTCATCTCTGGGCTGCCTGTTGGTTTATCTTTAGACATCAAACTCAATAACATCTCGAACGAGAGTAGGTTGTGGATAAAAATGAGTTGTGAAGCGAGTCTAACTCAGTTTGTTTTCCTTGATTTGCATGAGATCGAAGGAGACGATGAAGTGAGGAAATTCACATTTGTCGCACCCTTCTACCAAACCCCCAAGGCAAACTGTTTCTCATTGAAGATCTGTATTGTTCTAGAGTGCATATCTGACAGTGATCAGTTGTTCAGGGGCTATGGAGGTCCTAAGCATGAAGTTGTTCATCTTTGTGAAGAAAAAGAAGTGTATTTTTCCGTTCAAGTCAGGTAATTGTGTTCCAGTTTGATCAAGTGTGATCCAAAGACGGCTATAGTTTTCTAAATTATGGTGCTCATTGTCAAATGCTGGTACACTCAGTTGCTGGATTTATACAGGTTTCTCCTTATCAAGTAGTAATGACCATGGACTACCCATAGAACCGAGAGTTCTAAGCGAGTAGAGCGATGAGTGCTTCATTTTAGCAGGTTGCAGAGCAGGAGTAGGAGTAGCAAGGCACTACCAAGGAATTTAGTGAAGTGCAGAACTTAAGAAATTGAACATGCTTAAACTGGTATTCATTTTGATCATCTCGGTATCGAGTACATTGTTCTGAGAGTTTTAGCTATCGAAGGATCCCATGTTGTATAGTGTATACATGAAGTTGAAACTGATATGTAGCTTTTCGAGAATGGATAGATTATGAGATGAGTTTGTAAAGGAAAAAGAACAAGAAATTATATTGTGCAGCTCCAATATTTGTACAATAGAACTTTTGCTAGTGAGCTTTGTGCCTGATACTCTTAAATTACACTCCATCCTATCTCAATTTATGTGAGCCAATTGGATTACCACATAGTTTAAGAAAGAACGAAGATTTTCAAAACTTATGATGTCAAACATGTCAAAGCATAGGTGTTATAACACTTTTGAAAATTGTAGTTTAAATATTTCTTGTCGTTGGTAATAACAATAAATACAGAAAATTGTTTCTGTATTTAGAAAAGGATCATTGAATTATTCCAAAATTTAGTTTATGATGTTGATTGGGGAAGGGATTGATGATTTGCTTATTTAAACTTGGACAATTTTTTCTTTATGCACTATTTTTGAAGTCAAGTTAGATTCAAATTACATCTCAATCTCAAACAAATTGGATCGCCTACATATTCATTTAGCTCAACTCATGTTACTATTGTATTAAAATTAATGTCACACTACATGATTGAACATTTTGCTATTTCCATGTTTTAAGAGCTAGCCAAGACTAGTTTTTAGTGAAGAAGCATTTGACAATATCATACAATATAATGAGTTTACTAGTATTTTGTAATTGCCTCATGGTACTCAAAACTGTTACATAGCTCATTAATAGAGAAAGGAAAACTATAGTAACCTTGGATCATATCGATGGAGGGTATGTGTGACAATAATGAATTAAGAGGTCATTAGATAATATGAAGTTTCGAAAGCGTACACATATTTTATTCTCATCTTGTGGAGATAGAGATATTAATTCCAAAAAAAAAATTCGATATAAGTATTCCATATTAAAACAGATTTAAAAAGAAAAAGAAAATAAAAATTAAGATCAAGATATCGAAAAAATATTCTAAAGTATATATAAAAGTTAAAAAACAAATAAACACATAATTAGCAAAACACAAAAACTATCATTAATACTACTGAAAAACAAAGAGAAACCTATCTCACTGAACAACTTTTAAAACCCAACATTATTATCAAATATCAAATGTTTTGTTATAAAACAAGATTCTTACATATCCTTCAGATCTCGAAGCATCCTATGAGTAAAAATCAACTTAAAGAAAGGAGTAGAAAAAAATAATAAAACAAATATCTTGAATCGAGCATTGGCTTTGAGCCCCACGGCCATATTTGCTTTTATTTGGTCCATTTCTCCATTCATTATTTTTTGGTTATACAACTTTTATCTTGGGCCCCAAACTCCACTTGGAATAATCTAAAAAAATTACGTGAATAAGTAAATATTTACGCGAATAGGGTTGAAGATTGGGATAATTGTATATAATAACAAACTAATAATCTAAAATAAATGGAGTAACTAGGGTTTGATTTAATTGTGCTCCATAACAAACGTTTGCAAAAATTTGCCAGTCGCCTCTCTCTCAAAAATCTCGCTCGCCACTCTCCCATTCTCGCTCCAATCTCTCGCCCGCTTCCTCACTTTTTATACAAACACAACTGTATAAAAATTGTTTCTATTTATATAAAGCAGAGAAAATTGTACAAATACATATATTTTTTGTTCCCTTTCTCCCCTCTTCCAGATCTCGCTCGCAACCCTCGCCTTTCTCACTTATACAAACAGAAGAGAAATGTATAAATTGCGTTTCTGTTTGTATAAAGCGTGAGAAAATTGTATATACACATGCAAGTACATATATTTTCGTCCTATACACTTATAATTATACAATAAAAATACTTCCCTGCCCCGTTTCTTTTGCCTTTCTCTCTTTCTCGTTTTATACAAATTCAAATTGTATCTAATTTCTCTCTTTCTCGTTTTATACAATTCGATACAATTGTATATTCTCTGTCCGAGTCTCTTTTATCTTTCTCTTTCTCATTTTATACAAATTCAAATTGTATATAATCATTCTATACACTTATAATCATACAATTCGTTTTATATGCTTCGTTTATACAATTTTCTGCCCAAGTGTCTTTCTCTTTCTCGTTTTATACACTTCGTTTATATAGCTTATCGGTTGTTGCTATAAAATTAATGGTATAAAGACTTGGACATTTATATATCTTAAAATACAAATTTTGAGATTTAACTTGTTTGTAAAAAAAAATATAATAATGAATTGTGATAAAGGAAATACAACTATTTATTACTCTTGACTTGAAAGTAATACTACTATTCAAAAGGTTTGATAATGAAACAGAAAAAACTTGAAATCCCTGTACTTTTAGGGTGGTTTGGCACTACAATAATTTCAAGAAGAAAATATAAAATTATTTTACTTTGCGTCTAATCGAAGGTATTAGATAATCTTAAAATTATTTATCTCATCATTTATATTTTAGTGATGAAAATAAGTTATACTATATTATCTCAATATCTTAAAATAATTAATATCGAAATAACTTGATCCTAACTAAACGACTGATAATCACAGTAACTCATCAAGTGTTTTTCTTTTAGTTTTCCCCAAAACAAAAAAAAAAAGTTGTTGGTCCAAACATTATGCTTTCTCACTTCTTTATTTTATTATATTTGGGTTCATTGGTTTTTGTAAATTGCTACTCTGTGTCACTGTGAGCTTCAGTTCAGTAAGACTCAGCAATGACTATAGGCAGCAGATCCAAGAAATATTTAAGAGATAAATATCAGAAAATAATAGAACCCCATTATAAAATGAAGTAATAATAGTAATATATATTTTTTTTAAGAAAAAAAAACAAGATGAAAAATATATGAACAAACAATTCACACGTTGCTGTTACACTTTTGTTTAGATTACCAACTTAGTAGGCGGATTTCAAGGGGGACACCCAAAAAAAATCATGTCTATCTGACATCAACATCATATCTTTATTTTTAATAATTAAACTTCACTACAAAGAGTAGTGTGACGTGGTAGAAATTCTAAATTCGAATCTTGAGAACGAAAAAATAAAAATAATCTATAGTATTTGGTATTAAGGAAAAATGATAACGAATTTTGAATGTAACTTGCGGAACTTATTTTCCTTACTTTCATTAGTCGTAAAAAAATATTTCGACTAACCAAACACGGGAAAATTGGACCAAAGACAACCCTAATATTCAACTGATTTTCTTCTTGTCTCTTGCCTTTGCATAATACCACCAGCACAATAAACAGTGGAAAGTGTAACTGAAAAGTAGGTTAGTCACTCATACCTGCTAGCTGCTAACCTTCTGTCAGTTTTTGTCATCATATTAGAGAGAAACATATATCTGAATCTTAATATTTGCTTTAACCTGCATGCACATGCAAAGACAGTGGTGAAAGGATCATTTTCTGCATTATATAGTCCATTGATCCAGTTATTACATGTGTATCTGAAGGTAAAGTATAACAAAAAGAGCCAAAAGGGTATCTTCTTACAGCCTAATAATGACTAAAGAGGGAGAAAGAACAGAAGAAATTTCATCATTTTGTGTAGAATTATTATGAAAGATAGATATCAAGGGGACCCAAATCAAGACTTTCTTGTCTTTACTCTAAAGCTTTAAGCTTTAAGTGTAAACAAAAGAACCCCACAAGGAGTAAATAAAGCTTTTGGTAAACTCCCTGATTTGTGGTCAAATTAGAAAAAAAAGATAAAGAGACTCTGAAATGCTACAGTAAAGAGGAGAAAAGAACATTACATTATTCATTTGCACTGCTGTTTCAGCAGCAGAGTCTTCAACCAGAACTCAGATTTGAACTGCAATCGTCACATAAGCCTATGAGCAAAAGCACCAATGAACCTGTCTAATGTTCTCAAAATTAGGCCATGTAATACATACTACAAAAGAGACAGAACAGTAAGAATATCTTTCCACTTAGAAGGGAATACATTTATTCATCTGCTGAGAATATTGACCTCAATGCAATAATGCAAATAATTTGCTATACATACAGAAAATATTCCTCTTCCCACCACTAGATAAAAGTACAAAACTGAAAAAAAATTCCACATATCTACAACATAGCAAAAAATCAAAGGGAAAAAGCCAACTAGCTGAAAGGAGCCTATGACCAAAAATGCGCCCTTTCTCTTTCATCCTTGCCCGGAACGAAAGTAAGAATAGCCAAAGAAAAAAAAAAGAAAACAAGTACTAGTATTCAGTTATCTGTAAGTTGTTTCCTACTTAATAGAATAAGAACGGGTGCATACAGCCTCAAGGGCCTCTGTCATCAAGGAAGAAAAGCTGGTCATAGCTTGGAAAACTCCCGGAAGCCCTGTTTGAATGTTGTTCAGAGTCATTGCTCTGGTTACCTCCACTGCTTTAGAATGCTTCACCATCTCATCTTCCACACGCCGTTGGCTAGCTGCAAGCTCAGCCTTTTTCTCAGCAAGAGGGTCTCGTGCATCTAAAATATTACCATTATCAGGTCCCCCATCAGGAAGTCCAATGCCAACCATGGAGAAAGAATTGTAATACTTCCTTTCAATGTTCCTGACACTCGAAGCCTTTTTCTCAAGCTCCTTTGATGCAGATTCAGTTCGCTTTTTGATCTTCAACTCCTCCGTTTGTTTCACATATATCGAATGAACAACATTTATGAAGCTTTTGATAGCTTCTGATGCAACAGTGTCAGGAATACGGTCAAGTGCTAGCTTCCACTCATCGCAAAACATAAATGAATCTGAGAACTCCCTGTTGCCATTAGTTGGCTCAGTATTGACAGATACAAGGGTGAGCTTGAACCAACCATGAAGGGATCGGATAAAGTCCCTTTGAAATTTTATCAGGCGACAATAACTCGAGTGCCATGCAGATACAGCAGACTCAAGGTCACGTGTTGCCTGCCGGTGTAGGTCAGATGTCGATTGACCTTTAATTTCTCTGTTGATGAGGCCACGCACCTGCTGCACAATGTCATTCTGAACTTGATGGAACTGGTTCATGGATTTCCACATGTACATAAATCTGCATCAGTTTATACCAATATCAGTTGAGGACTAGTCAGGGGTATAACTTAGAAAATAGTAAACACTTTGTTATCTTAGTGATTGCCAAAATTCCAGATTGAGCTTTATCAATACTGATAGGCCTAAGAACCATCACTATATTTAGCCATCAATTACACATATCAAAGCACAAGAGATATTCCAAATATCCAAAAATAGTGAATCCATCATGGCCACAATCTTGTCAGACTCTAGAAAGATGCTCCATGGACATCCTTTCATTGTCAGGAAGACAAAAGTCGAACATTTAAAGATCCATAAGTTCTCAACTACCACTGAAACAGACAAATATTAACACCAACACATTTTACATGTGAGAGCAAGACAAATATTAACACCAACACATTTTACATGTGAGAGCATGACTTTAGGTAAGATCAATATCAGGTAGGATATGTTGAACCTATTCAATTCAATTGCAAGGAAATAGTCTTGAGACAGCACACAATTACATGGGTGATTTAGGTTCTGCAAACGATTTCCAAAAGAAAAGAATAACTTGGAAGAAATTCCGGGAAGGCAGTAACCAGACTTATTCAATCTCATAATGGTAGAAGGTTGGCTCCAATATGTTGAGTTTCCTCTAATCAGTATTGCAACATAGTATCATTTTAACCTATGACCCATGTATGTGTCTACCAGCAAGTAATCTGAATAAAATTGGTTGTCAACAAATTTCAAATCAAGTATTCACAAACACAAGGACTTACCCATGACAAAGTTCAACAAGCTGCGGGACAAGGTCAGAGTCCCTTAGGCCAATAATGGCAGAGGACGTAGTGGAAACAGCTTGCGATGTGACCACCATCAGTGACTGCAACCTTGTTATTGAGGCCTTGGTTTTGTCCAACTTGGCTATGTCATCACTTCTGCTTTCCTGACTCTGTAATGTTGCCAACTTCTTTTCATGCTCAATTTTAACTCCTTCCCTCGCCTGCATTTACAGTACTCAGATTAAACAAATGTGTGGGAGCTAAAGCATTGCGCAAGGAAGTAGTCGCTCAAGTTGCCTTTTCTTCAACCCCCACCCCACACCCCACCCCACCCACCCCCACAAAAAAAAAAGGATCTTAACAACACACAATTCCTATGCTACTTTCCATAAAAGCACTAGTCTATGAAATAAGGCTTATAGTGTTGAAGATATAAGTTAATTAAATAAAAGTGTGTTCTCTTTAATAAGTTGATCTTTTAGATGATATATATAGTTAAATAAAAGTGTATTCTCTCTAATAATTTAAACTTAAGTTTTAGAGTGATGGTCACACACTTCAGCATATATGACCATTTTAATAGATTAGTTTTAAGGCAGGCACGGTACCTTCATGTTCTATATCAAAATCTAATAATAGCTCAAAGCTGTCCATGTCAAGTGATGTAACTACCTGGGGTACTTTATTCAGTACACCATTATTGACTAAAAATGAGTGCAAACAAGTTAGATTACACAGGTCTTTGGATGAGCATGACCCGACTGATTTTTACACTTCTATCTACCGTAACATTTATAAGATCCCAACTGAAAACCTGGCACTCTGTTGCTCTACTAAAATATTAATATACCATCACAATAATTGAGTATAGTTTACCCAATGCTTGATTGATCCAGAGTGGATTTAACTACAGCTTTTGATCTTTGCAGACAACCAGTTAACCGACCGACAGGATGATTGCAAAAGACCAATTGGTATAAAACACAAGAAAGTAAATATATCTTGAAGACTAAGAGCAAATGGAATTGAGAAGAGCACCTTCACTTCCTGATACAGTTTCTTTTCCCATGCCAAGAGTCGCTCCAAGGTGGAACAAAGACTCTTTTGGCCACCTTCATCAATAGAACTAGGTTCAAAACGATACTTGACCGCCAATGGAGGTTTTGAAGACCAGGTGGAGCTTATAGTGCTAAATACTCCACTGGAATGATACACAGTTTCTGCAATGCACCGAAAAAACAATATTAAATCCTAAACAAAGAATCGAAAATTTTCAATAAAATTTGCTTAACTGGATCGCAAGGTGAAGATAGTCAATGTCAATCAACTAAACCTCAACCTAAAAATAGTTAGCAAATGATATGAATCATCTTCATTGGTCAAAATTTGACTAATTTTACCATGAGTATAAGCTACCACAACTCTACTCCTTTATCCAAACCTGGAACTGGCTATGCTAAGCTCACATAAGTGTATTCACATATGCATCACAGAAAACATACAACACCCACTAATTGCTATGTTATAACTTATGATCAAAAGGCACAGATAAAGCAATAAAAATCGAAAGTTGCAGTCCACAAAAATGAAGATTCCAAAAACAAAAAGACTCACTCTTTAACTGCTTAAAGCTCCGGTCAAGCTGAGCTCGACCTGTCTCCAACATCTCAGACACCTGCTCACCAGCAGAAGCAGTCTTATCAAAGTATTCCTTAATGGCAGCAACAATCTCTGCTAGATCCTTGTGCCTCACCACTATACTTCTATCAGATACCATCTCCACTTTCCCATTTCCGTTCCCCCAACTCATCGAAGACGACCCACCGTCCTCCGACATCTTATCAGATTTCTTCACTGAGAAATTCTTTGTATTCACATTAATATTAGAACCTTCCTCATTCTTCACGGAAGCAGTAGACCCGAAATTCGATCGGGATGGCCCATACCCAGATCTTATATCATCCTTTTCCTCTACTTCTTCTTCTTCATCGTCATCATCATCAGATGAAGTTGTAGTACTGTAATGATCGTGATCTCCCCACTCGCTGCACTGTACCTCTTCTCTCTCAGCTTCACTCTCCCAGTTATTCAAATGGTGGGCTGCATAGTTCTGCTTGTTTTCACCAACCTTTTTCTGATTCCGGACAGACCCATTTGCCAATTTCTCATCGTTAACACTATCAGTATCGAAAAAGTCAAATTGCTTGTTCGATTTTCCATGAAGTGATTGGTCACTAGGATGATGTTGGTGCTGATGCTGATGATGATGCTGAGAGTATTGTGAATGAGATGTGTAGTTTGACGCCTTATCTTCCTCATCATCCTCCGGATCAGCTTCTCGAGAGAAATTGTTCTTATTGTGGACGCGTTCGAAGTACTCTGAACTTGGAGGGGAAGGAGGGTAGAAATTTTCCCAGTTCCAAACAGAGGAAGCTTGTGAAGGAGTACTAGAATACGTCGAATTTGCTTTCGCATCGTATGTATAATCCTCATTATATGAATTCAAACTTGACCCAGAAAGAATGTGCGGAAGTTTCAGGGGCTTTTTCTGCTGTACCGGGGGCTGACGCTGATGAGAGGAAACAGAGGAGGCAGAAAGTATATGAGGAAGCTTTGAAGAAGCTATCGTCGGTGACGGCGACGGAAAAAACGGCGGTGGGGGTGGTGGTGGATGAAGAGAAGGAGAAGGAGATGGGATACGAATAGGGGGTGGGGGTGGAGGGGTTTTGATGTTAGTAGCAGCAGTAGTCGAAAAAGACGTACGGAGGAGAACAGCAGGAGTATGATCAGAAACAGAAAGTGGTTCACCGGCGGCAAAGGTAGATAAAGCAGAACCCGTAACACGAAGTGAACGACAGTAATCAGAATGAGCTGCTGCTAAGTGATGACGAGCATAAACAGCTTCTTTCATCAATCGCCGGCGGTCTTTACACCGCCGGACAGTATCTTCATTATCTAGCTTCGACGCCGCGCAACCCATCGTTAAATATCAAAAAAAATAAAATCAAATGGGTCTCCGCCGTTGACGGTGGCTATTCCGGCGGCGCAGTTACTGGTGTTGCTATGGAGTTAAAGAAGTTGCGACGGCGATGGGCGGAGACGGTGAAGAAGAAGAAAAAATGCCATGAAAGTGTTTTCACACACAGTACACACAGTGAGTTAGAAATACTTCACTTTCTTTCTCCACTCAAAAAGTACTTTTAACAATGACTAATCTTTTTCAACATTTAAAAGTTTTTTTTTATTATTTAAATACTACTCATACTTTATTACAAAAGAAAATAATAATTATAACATTTTAAGATGTTAATATCATTTTGTCAAAGATATATATACTTTTAATAAAGAACATAGGTTCTAATAATTAATATCCAAATTCCTAAATATTTTTTTGGCTTCATATCTAGAATATACTAAATCTAAATCCACATATTACGTAATTATATGTTGAAGGATCGAAATTATTATTCCATCAGAATCTAAATTAATTTTTAAATAGTTATTCTCAGCATTTCTTTTTTTTACTTCAATTTATAAAATCAAAATTTAACTAGTAATATTCTAATAAATTGAAAAAAAATTATTTAGTTGTAAGGGTAAAATTAAAAATAAATAAATAAGTAAAGTTATTAATATTTAGTGTATTAAATGAAAATTAAAATAAATAGCGTATATAAAAATTAAGAAACTAATTCTTAAAATTAAATTTTATTGATTCTCCTACTCTATAGAGTCTAGACATCTTATTATATTCCTTATACGAAAAGAGTAATATTATTAATGTGTTCTTTTTTATGTTTGGAATGTTTAAGATAATTATTTAATTTTCCAATAAGAAATGGGGGATTTCCAAAATTGAGATGAATTACCCTTAAAATAATAGTCTATAATAAAATATTTAATTATATTTTTAATTATTAAAAATTATTTTGGTTTTTTAGAAGAGAAAAAGGCTGCTTTTTGTATTTAGCTTGGATATGGGTGGCAGCTGGCAGACAACAAGAAAGTAGGGTTCACAACCCCATTTGTGTTGGATAGTCTTACAATTTTAATTTTATAATATGTTTCAGTTTTATGATAATAATTTTAAATTATAATAATTAAATTTTATATATAATATTTAAAATTTTATTATTATGAATATATTAATTCAATAATTTTTTATTAAATTAAATTAAATTCGTATGCAAAATACTAGCTATAGCTAGGTGGTAGGTTGCTTTGGGATCTTGAAATAGAGGTCACTATTATATTGAATATAGAATTGAATTATTTATTTTTAATTACCTATTTTAGATGATTTCTTTTTTGGTAGATTGTTGTCTTAAATCTACTATTATATTTCTAATGTCTTTTTTTGGTTGATTTGTTGTCTTAATTCTATTACTACTAGTATATATGTGGTGATAAAAAAAATTATATATATTTAATGTTTGTTGCATTTTGTTTTTTGGAATCAAATTAGGTTCAAATAATTTAGTCATTATGATACTATTTACGTAGTAAAAATTATAATTATTTATTTTCAATTAATTTTTATTTTAATATTGATTAAAATTTATCATTTTTATTCAAAACTATAATTTGATTTTAGATGGTTACTTTTGAAACTCACACTATTAAATATAAAATTTGTTGGTTCATAACGTGACACAAGATATTATTCATCTGATATATTTTCTCTAAACGCTTAAAATATATGAAATCTCGAAATTAATTTAGAGTCATGAAGCTCTTGAGCATAAAATTTATATTTAGGATATAAAGAAGAAAGATCAGTAGATTGAGGAGTAAATAAATAATTTAAAGGGCAAAAAGACATTATAAAAATGTAATCATTTCATTAAGACAAATACAAAAGATTAAAACCTAAGGTACATTGATTAATCATGTTGGCAAACAGTAAAACCCAATTATAAAGTCCAAAAATTTTGACACTGGTGTTGTGTTTGGTTATATTTTTCTCCAAAGATTAATTATAACAATATTCATGCTTAAATTCAATAGCTTAATAAAAAGTGAGTTGAAAAATAAATTATATATTATTTTTCAAATTGGACTTAAATTTTTTATGATCAATTTAAATTAAATAAAAAATTATTTCAATAAATAAATAAACTATATGATCAAGCGAGTTTTAAAATTCGTATCAAAGAATTATCCCAATAAACTCAAAATCTTGGGTAAAGGATAAACACTACATAGGGCAAGAAAGTGAACTTTTTTTTTTGTAGTAACTTTATTTCTCTTTTTGTAAATAAAAGATATCACAAAGAGCATATTCTCACATTTGGTCAAAAAGATATTTCACATTTTTAGGGTTTTAAGGGGAAGTGAGCCATGAAAATTCACAAAAATTCAACATTTTACCTAATAGACCATTCACTAATAAGCAATATGTCAAATTAGTGTAATTTCATTTCAACTTTTATCAAATATTGAAATAATATTTAGTGTGATTCAAAACATTACAAATCTATATTACATTACAATTTACAACTATAAAGATTTGTTAAATATACAAATTAAACCAAACTAAATAAAATGTTTTTTTAACTATATGATTCCCCCCACCCCACCCCCACACATAAAACACACATTTAATTTAATTATATACAATAGCTCCATCATATATGAACAAAATTTACTAAATTCAATCGAATATCTGCATGCGAATTATAGAATTATAGCTCTGTCCGTAATTTTTTTAGAGGTATTAGGTTATGCTTATGAAATTTTTGTTTTATGGCAATTGTGGAATAGACCTTTTTCTAAATATATTAAGGTAAATATTTTTAAAAGGTAAATCTTCTTCATTACGATTAATTCTTAACCAAGCTTTATGTTAATGATAAAGTACCCTTTTTTTAAGAAGATTAATGTGAAAAGGAAGAAAAAGAAACAAGAGACGAAAAAGGAAAGAATAAAATAGTGATTCTTGATTTTTGAAAGGGTGAATTTTATTTAAAGAATTTTTCTAAAAAAAAGAGCAGTGAAAAGTTTGAACAAATTGTGTAAGCCAATTCTTTTTTTCTCACATGTTTCTCTTTTTCTTCCTTACTTTTCCTCTTTTTCTTATCTTTATTTTTTGCAAAATTTGCAGATGCTTTTAATTTTTGTAAAAGAAAATGAGTTATATCACTTGAGCAAAATAAAAGACGAAAATATATGTATATTAGAATCTGAATAAGTTAACTATATACGTCGTTAGATTTAAGACATAAAAACGTCTTGAGTCAAATCTGTTCTTAATTACTTGTCCACTTTTGAATTAACACCTATTAAGAGAATCATTAATAACATAGTGAATTTAGCATTTTATCATTATTTATTATGAAGTGAATGAAAATTTTTACATTTTTCAAAGTAATTAGTCTTTTGATTGAAGATATAATAGGTAAAACCTTTCTTGATCTGTTAAAATTGACAAATAATTAAGAACAACTATAAAAGAAAAAGTGGACAAGTAATTAAAGACAGAGAATATATAATAAAATTATAACACTGCTCTACTCGGAGGCTATAATACTTCCCACACACTTCTTACTAATTTGCTAACTTTTACTTGTAGATTATATGACACAAGTAGTTTTTATTATTTTCCAATTGAGAACCCAAAATGTTTAGTCACTATATAAAATTATGTGTATAGTTGAAAAAAGTCCAAATATAGTAGGTCAACAAAGTAAGGCTGGTAATGTCTCTTTAAACTATGTATATACAAGGACCACATTGCTCACTGTTTTTCAAGTACAAATTGATGTTTGTTTAATACTGGAACATTATTTTTCTTAAAGGTCCTAAAACTGTTAGAAAAAGAAGCCTCCAAGGTTTCATGGAGTAAACATAGAGGTTTCTTAAAGCTGCAAAAAAAAAAATTAGTTAAATCTGTGTGTATTATTCTTTTAAAAAAATTGTTTGAAATAGAGTACAGATAGAGTGTATAGGGCTGCAATCCATAGAAAATGATAAAATTATAATACTATTCCCTTCCCTTCCTAAAAAGGTGAACATAAAGGGGGACCCTTTTTTCTTTCTTCTTCACTTAAATTTCATTTGTCAGGATTACATTATTCCAATCTCCACTTGGTGCAACCACTTTTTTTCTTGCTTTGGGCCCTCGAAAAACTTACTCTCGACATCGATGTCAAGAGTTAGAACAAGGTAGGATTAAGGTTGTGTAGACTCCAAACCTTTTCAGACTCCACTCGTGAGATTAACAAGATTTACAAATAGTGATTGCTAGATATATTGGTAACATTAAAATTGTAGGAACATAGAAAAAGGAAATGTTTTTTTTATTTTTCCACAGTTATGAATAGTATTTTGAGGTACAAAAGTTGTTGTCATGATGAAGCATTGAGTAATCATATCTACCATTTCGGTGGTACAATAGTCAAATTAAATACAAAAAAACAAAAGGATGATGCAAATAGATAGATATAAAGAAAGAGAAAATAGTATCTAATATCTAATAGAAAAAAAAAAGAAGAGGAGACAACAACCATGCAAGTGTTTCCCCACCCAACAAGGGCCAAAAACAACACAATTCCCCTTCTCATAGGCCCTACCACGTTTGAGCTTTTGCCAAACAGCTAGCAAAAGAGGATCTACCCTTTCATAATCAAACATCAATCCGGAACAAGTTGGGTTTGGCTATATGAACTCTCATTGCAGGCTACGCTCAAAACTCATTTCAATCCAACATTATATAAAATAAAAATAAAAAATATCTGGAGAAGATCTTCCCCTTTACGTCAAAACAAATATATGTATAGATGCATTCACACTAAGGATCGTCCCTAATACACCTAATAAGGAGCCAGAACTGGTTGAGACCTTTTCGGTACCTGAAACACTTCTTATCCTGACAGTTGACAACTGGTAACAAGCTTTCCGTTCATATTCCGATGACCTGAGATTGGAAAGAGTGATTTTGTCTAAAGATAGGATCCTCTTCTCATGTGGATGTTGCAATGGAGGTATTTGTTGTAGGATGTGTTTTAGGGAAACCAAATTCATTGAACAAACCCTGAAGTATAAGACCAATTTAAAGATGAACACAATTAGTCGAATACTCCGGGATTTCTGGAACTAATTACATAGTTTTAACTTTAATATAGCTGAGATATAAGCATACCATAGCATCATTGACTGCATATGTAACACAATAGTGCTCCTGCAATTGGGTTTTAAATGAAAAGGAGCATTATACAAGATAAATAAGGTATGCATTTTTTTATCAGTATAAAATAAAGTACCATTTTCCCCATCTTTTTTAGTCTTTCAAATACTCCCTCAAGCCTTTCTTACTTAACCTACTACCTTTGTTGTCGATACCAATTTACTTCACCTTGTCTCATAGATAATAGATGCTAAAATTTTGCCAGATCCTAGAGTCCAAACTACCACAACACTACTACTTTATATAGTTGCAGCTTTAATATAACATGTTTTCAACAAACAATACCAATTCTCTGAATTACTCAGACATAATGAAATATTCCACTTTGTTTTGTTTTGTTTTATTTTTATCTCCAATTAGTCGAACAGGGACTACATGATGGAAGGAGTATCAATTTTTTGTACTCTCATTCCCAAATACTCTCGACATAATCCAACTATTTACAAGTTTCCATGTTACATATTGCAATATATTGCTGTGACAGATTAAGAACTTTTAATCAGGCAGTCACTTCACCAAAAGGCAGGTCAGCAAATGACATAAAAGGCAGTAGACCTATCTCGGATTTCTTTGTTTTGATTGGTAAAAGGAACTTTCAGATACTACATCACTTAACTTTGTTATGGAATAACGTAATACAGAAAGGTTGTCTTAAGACTAAAGGAGAATATAGATGTAGGCAAATAGAAAATCAAAAAACAAAAGACAGAGCAGCATCTTGATCCTTGAAAACAGGTCAAGAAAAGGCAAGCCTTGGGAAAGGGCCAATCAAAATAAAGCAGCCTGCATTTTGCATCTACATTATCTAGGGTTATAGATCGTAAATACAATATGATGCCAAATGCCAGATATACTGGTCAGAAACTTGCGATACAAAAAAACAACAAATCTGGAACAAAGTGCTCAACTTTCACGATGGTATAGAATGCAAGCACACTGAAATATATTTTGCAGTCAAAAGCAGAAGAGTAATAGAAACTTACCTGCATCATAAACCACTCTTCAAATTCATCAAATATTTCCAATCTTTCAATCCTGTCCAGAAAATTACATGCAAATATTTGAGGACTGCAACATTATTATTATTATTATTTTTTGTGTGTGTGTTTGTGGGGGAAAGAGGGGGGGGGGGGATAAGCACAAAGTAGATAAAGTGAAGGTGCACACAGGAAAAAGAGGAATCAGCCTTTATCCTGGGAAAAGGATACATCAGAATCTAAAAAAGGTAATAATATATTTAATGAAACCCAAAGTAGCTTTAATAAAATAGAAAGCTTTTCAAGATATGAAAGCTTCTATTTTGTTTCGCAGGGAAAAAAGCATATTTTGTTTGTTGTAAAGACACAAAAAAATAACAGAATCATATATGTGACCAAAACGTTAGCATCAGATCAGCCTAAAAATATTTGATGTTCTCTTAAATGTGTTTCTCTTATATATTCTTAAAATTGTGATTTGTTTTTCTGCGACAAGGTAATCACTAGCGCAGAAGGAGGACAAAGTCGACAGTACAAATATAAGGAGTTATATCCCTCAACCAGAAGTCTAGGTGAACTATATCAAATCAGTTGCTACAATATTTACAAATTCAAACCTACACCAAAATGCAAGAGTCCCATGATACTAATATTTGAACTCCAACTTTTGAGTAGGACTATGAACTCTTAAAAACATCTTATTTTCTATCCCTCTGCAATGTCCGAATGGATGGCGTACCAAACCTTGTTATTTCGTCCTTCTGTTTAGACAACCTGAGAGGTCTACAAGAGAGTGAGTGAATCACGGGAAAAGCTAGAGAGATAGGCAAATAGCGACCCAGGATATGAAGATGCCACGTGCACCATTACCTTTAGTGTACAATATCACACGCCACATGTAGAGTCAGAGTAGGGATATGTATTTGCCTATTTGCTCATTTTGTTCTATTTTAGGTTCATTAAGTTAAGCCTTTTTTTTTGCTTGAATTTGGGTTAAGTTGGTTTGGTTTATATAGTTTTTGATTCCTCCTAGATAGATAAACCGACCATCCAACAGTAATGAGTTAAATTTGATATTTTCTTGGATTTCTTTCATTATGATAGGTGGACTATTGTACATTCACAAGCTAATTGTCACTTATGCGGAGGCGAGTAAGAGCTTGTTTGGATTTACTTATTTGAAGTGCTTTTTAGCCAAAATAGTTTTTAAGCACAATTGGGGTGTTTGGGTAAATTAAAGAAGTGCTTATAAGCACTTGACTTTAAGCTAAAATGATAAAAACTAAAGGATTCTAACTTATGGCTTTTGGCTTATAAGTCAAAAATAAAAGTCAATCCGAATAGGCTCTAAGACTGAGAAGTGAAGATTTTCACACTTAGAAAGTTAGATTTAGCCACATAGTGCTTGAATTAAATTCGAGTTTGTGGGTAATTAGGAGGGTACAAAAGGGATAAGAGCGCAAGGGAAAATATAATCTTGTAAAAAAAAATTGACACATTGGAGCAACGATAAAATTGTCTCCACGTGACTTATGTCTCACGGGTTCGAGCAGTGCAGTCAGCAAATTGATGTTTGCATCAGTGTAGACTGTTTACATTACATCCCCTCAGGATGTGGCCCTTCCCCGGACTCTGCTTGAATGTTGGACTCTTCGTGCACCGGACTGCTCTTTTTAACACATTGACCGAATAAACAGGAACAGAAAAGAGATTAAAAGGGAAGGACTATATTAGTGGAAGGTTGAACAAGAAAAACAATAAGAGTAAAGAAAAAGAAAAAGGTTTTGAATTATAAGTTTCAAAAATCTGAAGTTCTGTTGGGTTTGTTATGAAGTTAGACTTTGGCAATTTACCAGATTAGCTTCGGTTTTCCGTATTAATAGACAATTGTGTGATAAAATTAATGATTTTGGGTGGTTTTGAAACCAAAAACTATTTTATTCCAGAGGTGAAAAGTAATGATTCATTCCCAACGAGATAAATCACTGGGGCTCATTGGAGGAAACACCAAAGCGCCTTGGAGGCTCCTTGATTCAGTGCACATGCCTAATTCTTCTGATTGGAGGAGCCCCTTTGGCTAAATAAATGTGTTACAGATTCCTATACATACTTAAATGCAACTAAGCAGGCGGGTGCCGGTGACCGATGGCCGGTGCACACTTAGCTAATTAGGTGTTTCGGCCTCTGGAGTCTGGAGATAGGCAACACAAGTACTACTGTGAAATAGACAAGAACAGGAATGGAGACCAGAACCATTGTATGATTAGAGCTCAAGCATAAAGCTAAGAACTTAATAAGAATTATTGTTGACAGGTTGCATTAAAAAGTAGCAACTAAAAGTTTTAGGAATGTCCAAAAGTCTTGGACCTTGAAGAATCGTAATGGTGGATGAGGAGGTGCGAAGAGTTGGTAAAACAAAAAGTGAGAAGTATAGGGAGTTACCAAAAGCAGAAGCTGGTGAAACCTCTGAAGAGTACAAGAAATCTCAGAGAGGCTAAAAAGGCAGTTTGCAAGGCCTACAGTAAAGAGTACGATGACTTTTATCAAAATTTAGGGACACGTGAGGAAGAGAAAGAAACGTATACATAGCAAAAAATGAGAGACTTAAAAGTAGAACTAAACCACATTAAGCGTCTTAAAAGATGACTGCCAACAAGTACCCTAAGGGAGTGCTCTAGCATTCGAGAGACGGAGATAACCTTGGGAACCAAGGTTGACACATAGCAGTACAATGAGTTCTTCTCATCTACCTAGCTCTTGTTGGACAGATTTATCGAGTAGTTGTGACGGTGGAAGGTATAAATTACCCAGTCAACAAGTTAAGCCAGATCGCCGTTCAAAAGGGTAGTTGCGAACAAGTTTATAGATTATAGGGAGATCAAAGAGAGAGGAGTTGCATTTTTTATCATTTTTTTTCTACTTAAATCATGAGAATAACTTAGCAGATCTTAATAGATCACTAATTGATAATATAGAAGATGAGTTTCCATGCATGTTATTTGCAAATGATATTGTATTAATTGATGAAACTGCACAAAAGTCAATCAAAGGCTAGAATTATGAAATACACTCTAGAGAGTAACGGTTTTCGTACAAGACTACAAGTAGAAGCAAGACAAATATATGAACAATAAATTGAGCCCCAAGAAGAATGAAGTTAAATCAGCTAATATTGAACGATGGTGTCTCATATATAGACTCAGTATTTTTCCAGAAAGCCATGAAAAGTAAATATATAAAAAGAGTGCTATAAGAGTATGTTGTGATAGGAAGATATCTATCCAGTTGAAAAATAACTTCTATAAAACAACTGTGAGACTAAAAGACAACCAGCCTGTACATATAGATTGGTCAAGTGCCCAAGCATGTTACCTAGAGCCTAACGCATGCAACAAACTAGAACATTTACGGTGACGCTAGCATGTGAGGACCTTTTATAATTTGTTTCTTATTTTTTTTACTTATTTGATTTTCAGCGGGTGAGAGAGACAGGAGCAAAACAAGACCTATAAACCTCTGGGCTCTGACTGAAACATGGACATTTAGGCAGCTTAATATGGCCATTAAAGACAGCAATCTACTCTAGAATGTATTTCATGATCATCATCTTCAGATGAATCATATCATTCCCATGTTTACATATATCAATCTACAATAGCAATGAAAGCTAATACTAACCTGCGTCTTTCTTGAGCTTCAATAAAATCACTATAAACCTGTAGCATGTCCCAAGCAACTGCTTTCTGCAACCAATCAATAGCAAACCATTAGTTATAAATTCATGTGTGCTTTATCATAGCAAATAAATTAACTAGAGCTGAACCACTGTTAAGTATTCAACGACTGTACAGTTCAAATTATCAGTAACTGGAAATAGGGAATGAAAACTAGAGCCTACAACTAATGCAATTTCAGAAGCAACCAATGCATGCTCTTTTGCTTGGGGAGAGAGTGGATCAGCCTATAGTTTATTTGCAATGCCACTGTAAAAGATTCACTATCTCCCCATTTTCTTTGCAAAAGAAGCACCAGCTGCACAGATTAAAACCCCTTCCTTGCAGATTTTCCTGTGACAGTCTGACAGACATGCTTCATGTGTTGCAATCCAACCAATGCTAGCAATTTTGCTTGGGGCCTCAGTCTTCTGAATAATATTCCAGGGCTACACACGTCTATTCTCTTCCAGATCATTCTTTACAGATTGCAATGAAATTAATATAATTCTCTTCAAAGCTTTAAGACCTTCAGTGATAAAAGGCCAGCTTCAGCTGAAAAGTATATCCTGATTCCAGAATATGAGGTGACAAAGCAAACGGTTGGAAATACAGTAGTCTGTATAAAAACTAAAATAAACATCCTACACTTGGAAATGAAGGAACAGGTTATATGACTAATACAAGCTCTTAACGAGGTTATAGATCTAATACAAGCCCTTAACGAGGTTCTACACCTAAAACAAGCTCTTAACATGTGTGTGTGTGTGTGTCCTGAGAAAAGGGTATGGTGATTTCATATCTAAGATTAAGAAGCAGTTTTGCAAATTGGAAATACCTGCCATCCTTGATCAAGAAAAAGATTTTCTTTCTCTTGTAAAGTTGGTGTAGCATATATTCCTAATAGTCCGCAACCTCGGCTCTGAAAAAGGAAGAAAGACATTATAATTCTGTTCCACAAACACATCAAAGAAAAAAATCATTTTTACGATTGAACTTATAAAAACTAGTCAGTGCAGGAGAGCAGAGATCATCAATGTAGATAAGATTTTTATAAATTTTCTAAACCCAGATCACACGCTTCCATCAGACTTTGGAACTTCCAGAGAAGCCTTTTTTTCTTAATAACTATGTAGGTTGGGCCAACTTGTGCGCACCTCGACTAATTCCATGGGATAACTCCCTCCTGTAACAGGTGCTTGGTAACTCTGACCACTAAGGCTTAGACATGGGAAGAAATCACCTAGTGTTTCCGTCTCCGTTGGGATTTGGACATGAAACCTCATGGTTCTCCTTCCAAAAGGCAATTGAATCAGTATTTATCAAGTTTCATGTATTTCTCCTTGACTGAAGGGTAGGACAAGTGGAGGCAAGAAAAACTTGATGCTAGCAAAGGTGATGAACCCATACATTGCACAGATGATTTCCGGAGCTTAATTACTAAGCGCAGATATCACAATTTCACAAGTTATCCCTGATGGAACTTCAAGTGGAATGCTTTATCTTTCAATATCTTACCCCTCAACTGGATTACTATACAACACATGAATTTCACGAATAAATTCATTCTTCCATAGAAAAAAAAATCATGCAATCATTGGTAATTGCATCTGAATCTCTCCTGACTAATAAAATTGCACAGAAGCAAATATGCTCCAACTAAAAGCTTTAATATTTCGGAAAAGAAGATCCCTTAGCTAGGAGGTTGTGGAGGACACGGACTAGGGTGAAAGTTTAGTAGGTAGTATAGCATTGTCTTGCTTATCTTTCATACCAGTAGAGAGTAGTCATAGTATTTCCTTCTATTGCAAAGCTAAAATAAATGATATATGTCTCCCATAGACACCATTTTTAATAGAGGTTATAATAATTTTAACAATTAATATAGGTCATCAATGAACATAGTTAATCCTTTTCTTACTTCCTCAGAATAAAAACTTTTAGCAACTCAATAGTATGACGCATACTTTTATATAAACATAGATAGAAATGTTGGAAAAAACTTATACATGACACAATTTATTAAACAGATATGTGAGTTTTTGGAAAGCATATCCATTCCTGAGTCAAGATAAAGAAAGAGTGCTGTGGTAGGTTCACTGCCTGCATAAGAAAATCTAACTATGATGGATCCTATAGATGCTAAATTTTCCAAAACGTGCCCACCTGAATAGTGAAATGGATACAAGTCCTCATATTACCTACCCGACTAATTTGGGATTTAAATTTTGAGTGTAGTTGATATTTGATAGTTCATAAATTGATTAATAGGAAGTTGTATTAACTACATCGCAGGGAAGAAGAAAAACCAGAAAAAGGGAACAAGTATTCAGAAAACGCCCAGGCCTGTCATGAAAAGCATAATAAAACATCTGCAGAGCTACCTTTTATGGTTAGTTTAACAAAAGTTTGGTATACTGAGAATTTTAGTAGAGCAAGACTAAAATCATCCAATTACAGTCGGCAGAATATCAATTATCTTTTAAAGGTGAGGAAACTGGACTCTGTAACAAAGAAGCTCCTCATTCATATAAGGGCACCCATGAGGGACAGTCCACGATGATATATCTTCTTTGACTTTGTATCTCTCCAACAAGACATTGGTTTTAAAGCAACAGAAACTCTTCCAACTTTTGAAGGACTCGCTTTACAGGCACCAAGTTGTCCTTGTTCTAGTCAACATCTATGTCACTTGAAGTTACTCACCATAATGTAACTTCTGGTGCTTTAAACATGGGCAGATAAAGGGCTACATAAATACGCTAATTCATGAAAGCATCTTAAACAGTTACAAGACAATCAGCAAAAATACCTCCAAATTCCGAATCATTTGCTGACCGAAAGCATCATCTGGGTGGATCTGTCAATAAGCCACATAATAGGCAAGCAAGTCATTACAATACATCAGCAAGGTATCCACAGTACCTTGGGACAGGATAGCATTAGAACTCAAGTTAAAAGGATGAAGGGTAAGCCTATAAAAGAATACAAGATTTAACTTAATAGCATCCACAACCTGCTCATACAAGAAAAATATTGACGTGGAAAAGGTTCTTGAAGCCCATCCAACAATAGCACGGCTTGAATCAGGATCCAAATATATAAGAACGCATTCTGCAATTATAAATGTTGGCAAACTGATGATAACATCAGCATGTGCAGTTAACCCTAATCAGGTAAGAACTTGGACATGTATAAATGATCAACCTTCCCAGAGCATGGGAAACAGAAAAGAGACTAGATAGTCCTAAATTTACAAAGAGGAGAAATAAAAGAAGACAATGAAAGTAGTAGTGTAGACAGCAAGCACCTAACAGTCAATTAATCAAGTAAAAAAGCAGCCACAAAAAGTTTGTTGCTAGTCCTATCACTGATATGTCCAATACATGCTATTAACTACTACATTCAAACTCAATTTTGGAAAGTTGGACTAATATCAGCATTATTGTATATTGGATGTTGAAATTAGTTAATTGCAAGTAAATTAGTGTAGTATTAAATTCCTATGTGTTTTGCTATATTTAAATTTTCTGTAATTGTGTGTTTTAGTTCAAATAAGTGTGCACTTCACTCTGTTTTTACTTCAAGGTCCATGGACTTTACTGCTTTCGAAAACACGGATCACTAGACTGATACATTTACATGGATCAAATTCACCATAATAACACATACCATTATAAGAGAGGTAGTTATTCATGACTCTCGAAGCTTGACAAAGACATAATACATAAGATCGCCTATGCAGCATTTCTGGAGATAAATGACAAAATTGTTTAAGAAAAAATAATAGGGAAGCAATGACATACCTGGGGTCTAAATTTGCTCGGGCTATAATATCATTCAAATTTTCTATGTTGCGCAAATCTACAGGCAGCAATTTGTAATGATCACTATGGACTTCCCCCTTTTCTGTATGAAAGCATGAGATAAGTTAGTTGTGCTAGATATTAGTTTATTCTAGCTTTTGCAGAGAAGAAATGTCCAAGAAATTCCACTAAGCATTTAAAATAAGAGTCCAAGCCTCATTTGTTTGCACTTTATTAATATGTTTGTTTTCAAGGTCGGAATCTTATCATTAAGAGTGTTTGTTTGCCTTATTCATGAAGAGATGACTAAACAATTTAATATTTCACTTTATCGTAATTTTTCTTCAAATTCTTTGTTCATATAGTTGTCATTCATGCTTATAATTCTCAGTCCATAATTTATATTTATATTATTTTTTCTCCCTTCGCGCCTTTTTTCATTGAAGTTCACGCTTTATTTGTATGTTGCGCTTAAATCCCCAACGGACCTCACAGATTTTTTTTCGCTTTTTGCTTTTCATAACACTAATCAATTAAATACTTGACGTATCCATCTTACGTTCCAAAACAGGGTACCTGTTAGGGAAATGCATCAAATGTTTGCCATGTAAATGGAATGCAGGGGTCACCAAGTTGAATGCAAAAGAGGAGAGCATTCACAACTTTGCAAGACGAACAGGTCCATTACCTAAGGATATTGATGCAGTTTCACCAACTTTATCCCTTAACTGACTGTAGGTTTCAATAAGAGCTGCCTTCTTACTTGTTACCTATAAGACAAATATATAGAGAGCTGAGCTCTTTATTGAGCCAATAATTTGCCCAAAAAGCAAATGATGCTGTAGCCACATAAAAATATGAAACAGACCTCATTTGTGATATACAATAATAACAAACTCGGGGGACTTAAAATTTGAAAATCTCACCTCAATGAAATCCAGTTCCACATAAAGATGAGGAGCTTTTCCTTCATCCTGACAAAGACAAATCTAACTATTACTTCTTCTTCCTGGGGGAATGAACCAGTAAGCATCCAGCGTATATTAATTATATTGGAGAACTACATTCAGGGAGCAGTATCAGATAAATCTTAATACAAAGCAATACTCCGCATTCATAACGTGTCAACCAAGTTCAACAAAACTTGCAAATAGCAAAACCAAACACTCAAATTTCTATGAATAGTAACCCGTCTGAGCATCACTAATGAATTGCTCTTAACTTCCATTTTCTTTGACAACTTTATTTAAGGGTCCCTAGACAGGAAAAATATTGATACATATGAATAGACACTGTAAACAAAAGCACTGTAAAGCTCCAGAACTGCAATTAGATGCATACTGTCAGCTTGGCTTAGTCCCAACTACCAAACTAGCTGGGGTCGGGCCATGAGATTGGCTACAAAAAGAAAAACTTATTAAAAAAATACAAAAGGCGACCTAGAATAGCTTGCGTAAAATTTTCAATTATTGTGGAAGATATAAGAACAATCCGCAAAGAAAACTGAAGCACCTGCAACTGAAAAAACATTGTGTCGAAGCCAGCTCCAAGTGACAGTATCTGCTTCCTGATATTTCCATTTCCATCAGCATTCGGCTCACAATCAAGAAATTGATAAAGCATCTTTCGAAGAGCAGCCCAGCGGGCAAAATAACCTAACAATTAAATAGCATATCAACAAAAACAACTCCGACTAATAAACACTAAGCACATCACCACCATAATTAAGAAGCCAAAACAGAGTTACTATACCACGGTTAATAATCGGAGCTCGCCTCAGCTGCTTTTTAACAAACAGATGAACATAATCATCTTTCATATATCCTTTTTTCACACACGACCTTCAAAATCACACAAAATATTAACAAAATTAGATTCAGTTTTCACATCAATTTCCTACGGAGATTGTATATTCACAGCTGTACTCCGAAATTTACATTATCTACACTCACAACTTTATGTATCTCCGAATTATGTCTAGAAAATTAACAAAGCGGAATTGAATAGTTGAAGAACAGGGCGTACATACAGTTTGCTGGCGGAAGCGTCGTCGTTGGTGGCTTGAACGGCGGCTCTGTTGCTGCGTGAATCGGTAACCGGTTTCGCCATCCTCTTGGCCAAGTTTTGATACAGAGCTTTGAAAATGGGGAAGAGAATTTGGGCGGAGGATTTGATCCTTGTACTTACTCGTTATTACTTTTTCATTCACAATAGATTATGTTATGACCATTTTAGTCCTCACTTTTTCTTTTTCCATGGTATTTCACAATGCGTTCGATTTATAATATAATAGTGAGATTATTTTATTTTTAATAGAAAAAATTATATTTAAAGTTTTTAATTCAAGTAACAATATAGCTATTGAATTCTAGATGTAAACTAGAAAAAGAAAAAGCATAGGTTTAATTAGCGACAATTAAAATGACATTCAGAGTATTATTTTATAATTTTTATTTTGTTTACATGCTTTGAATAGGCTTAAAAGTCAAAATGTCAACTATTTTTAGATAGTTTAACTCTTGATATAAAACAAAATGATTTAGAATGTCAATTTTAAATTTTTTTACAAAAAAAAAGGACACTATCGAAATGTTAGTTATTTTATTTTAAGCTACCAATGTTTTTAGGTCTAGTTAACATACGCTAATTGATTAATAAATTCGTACTTTTAGAATATGAAAGCGTTGTCAAAATGTACAATTATGAAATTGAAAAAATTTAATCAGGGCGAATTCTTGAATGATAAAAATTAAAAAAGAAAAGCTAATAATATTTATGTTGAAAATAATAAAATAATATCTCAAACATTATTTTAAAAAAATCTATCCATGAATGAATTTTCTTGTTACTTGGAGTGGACGAAATCAATAGATCTTAATTCTTCAATTGTTTAAATGTTCTTTCCAATTATAACTAGTATGATATAGCTATTGATTAAAAAAGAACACAACTTTTCATAACTAGTATGCTATAACTATTGATTAAAACAACACAAATTTACAATAAAAAGTTTTGTGATATTAAAACATTGTTTATTTAACTATCTTTATCCATATTTAAAGTAATAATTTGTGCTTAATTAGTTACTAGCAAATTGACTATCATTTACATTTATAGATATATTATAAAATAGTACTCGCTTTGAAATTTCTTTCAGATAGGAGGACTCTTTTTTGGGGATCGACCCCAACACGGGAGCAATAGCGAAGTCAATCTGGGTAGGCGCACAATCCTTATAGCATAACAAACGTTTCATTTATAGGTTTTCGAACCCTCGATTCGATTGTTTTTCAAAAATATTAAGCCGGGTATGTAAGTCATGTATTTGGGAGGAACAACAATAAAAGAAGGGCTTTTAGTTTTTGTCATGCATTTATTTTCAAAATATATATATAACCCAAAAGAACATTCATTCATTTCTTTCTTCCCCGTCGACCACGACGACTGAAACGACACGAAAAATCTAGACCCGTAAAGGAGAAGGGTCGGGGGGAAGGGGGCATTTGGGAAAGTCGGGTCGATCGGGTGTCTTCATTCAAGCGATGGCACAGAAGAAGAACGAAATGGAGTGAGAGGTCGGGGGTAGGGAAAAGAGTCGAGTCGATCAGGCTCGACGATTGGGAGAAGCAAAACGAAATCAGGATTTGGCCGAAAAAGAAGCAAGGTTGTGGATACCATGACCGATCACCATCGATAAAGGAGAATATTTCTAAATCACTTCGTGTCAGCGGGGCCTTCAAGCATTCGAAATACGCCGGAATTGAAAATGACATAGCGTACATGATAGAAAATGACGACTCCTTCAGAAAAACAAACTTATTCAAGTTCTTTTTCCCAAACTTTGAATATGATGTTTATCAATATATACCCTACAAACATTAAAAAAAGGCAAATAGATCACTTAAATTATCGTAATGGTGGGAATTATTTACAAATCGTAAGCTTTAAATATACATTATAGATACAATATCTTTGGATATAGAAATTTCAAAACTAGGCATAGATGTGCAATATAGGTGCAATGAATCTAATACTACATTAAAAGCGGAAAGTTCTAAAATTTAAAATTAAATTGCTAATTTAACTCATTTTTACCCTTAAAGCCCTAATATCTATAATAAATTTGCTATCTATTCGCAGAATTTTGAAGAGTTGCAAGAGCCCTCTTTAGTGCTCTTCAAATGCTACATCAGCTCCAACAACAACAAAAACACATCAATTTGTGACAATTATTTGAACGATAACTATCAATCAAATTTTAATGCGCTTTTACATTAATTCTTCAAACAATAACTACAAATAAGAGAATTGAATATTCTACTAAAATCAATCTCCATTCATTTTATTTCGAATCGAATTTATTTAAATCTGCTTTACATCCATTACAACCAACAAAAGTAGCCTCCCGTTCCGAAATGAAGAATAAGTTAAAATTATTACATCTACGAAAGATGCTTTGATGAAAAAAGATTATGATTAAAAACATAAAATTAAATCATAAAAGTTTGAGGAAAGATGATACAAATTATTCATTATTACGAAGGTGTCAAGCGAAAAACAATAACATCTATAATCGAGAAAGATTGAGAGAAGTAATTGTCTCACATTTGCTAAGAGCTCATTGAAGAAATTTTCGTAGAATGCAACCCTCTATTTGTTAAGTAACTCTCTATCTAATTGTATAAATGCAAAATACTATTTTATTGATAAGTTAAAATATAATAACGGAAGATTCAAATTTAAATACAATGACATGAAATCAAACTAAAGCATACGACAAAGCCATTAAGATTAATAGTATGTTAATGTCAAAAATCTTTCTTCAGTATACATCATTTGATTAGGAAGAGATTAACTCTACGTTATCTACACTAAATATATTATAATTGAAATTCGTTAAAATTTTAATACACATATAAAATAATTAGTAGATACTCCTTATAATGATCTTATTTCCTTTTTAGCCTGTTTCAAAAAGAATGATTCTTTTTTTTTTTTTGGCAATATTTTAATAACGTGACATGTCTAAGAGTACAAGATTAAAGGATATTTTGATACATTTGACACAATTTTAATTTAGAACCACATGATTAAAAAATATCATTCTTTTTTTAAATTCCGTTTTAAGTTAAATTTTTTAGGTTATTTTTTTTTAAACGGAGGGAGTAGTTGATATTGTAAAATATTGAAAGAAGCCTTAAAAGTAAATCAAAAGTATAAAACGACCCGCGATGGGCTCATAGCATCATACCAAATCAGACAAGCACCCTTCTTCTCCGTGGGACTCCAAAATTTTACAGTTAAAAAAGCCCTCTTCTCTATTTGTTTTTGTGATAATCTGTGATTCAGAAATCAGAAACCCTAATAATTTTTCTTTGCTTTTGTCTATAAATGTTATTGAACCCCTGATTACTTGTGATTATTAACTATTCATAGAGAGATGGATATCGAACAAAAGCAAGCGGAGCACATCGACTTCTTTGTGAAACAAGCATCAGCACTCAAGGGTTCTGCGCTTACCAGTGTTATTGTTGAAGCCACTTCGCATCCATCACTCTTTGCTTTTTCAGAGATTCTTTCTGTTCCCAGTGTTCTCGAGGTTTCCGTTCCTTCATATTACTATTTCTACACTTGTTCTGATTTTGTTTAAAGTTTTTTTATGATAATTGGGTTAGTAGGTGTTGCGTTAATTTGTTTTACTGTAATTTTTTGTGTTTTTTCCTATACTGGGTTTCTAGGTATTTACCCTGAACATTGTGTTGTGGTTATGTACTTATGCTATTGATTGGGCAATATCTGGAATATGATATCATTCTGGGTATCTGTTTGTTGAGTCTTTCGAAAACAGCCTCTCTACCTTCTCAAAGGTAGGGTAAGGTCTGCGCGTACACTCTACCCTCCTTGGACATCAAACACCACTTGTGAGATTTACATTGGGTTTGTTGTTTTTGTTGTTGATGGAATTTCCTGATAATCTGATTAGTGGGTTTTCCTCTCACATTGGAAGTGCCTGCGTTAGGCTTAGTAATTGGTCTTCTGTTACGAGGAAAATGTTGGGGATGTCTTAAGAAAGGAAAGCTTTGAGTAAACTGGGATGGATTAATGAAAACAATATTTTGCGGATGAGCTACAAACTCTTGCTCATTTATATGGCTGTATGTTAAATATTGAATAGTCTATGTAGATGTTTTAGATCATGGATAAATAGATGCAAAGTTAATATTTTATCTTATGATCAAGTTCCAGATGATTTTCAAAACACAAAAGGAATGAATATCAGGAAACACAACTAAAATGGATCAAGATACTACAAAAAATTTGATTGATTTTAAAAGAGGTAATAGAAGCGTAGGGGATACAGTAGATTGATCATTAATGAGGAAATAACTTGGGTTCATCCTATCAATTCCATCAACTTCAGAGCTCAAAACCCTAAGCATATCGAAATGGGCTTAGTTGCACGGACTCTTCACTTTGATGCCGCATCCGTGTCGGATTCACCAAAATACACTACTTTTGGCGAATCCGACATGCACTATTGACAATTTTGAAGAGTCCGAGCTACATAGGAAATGGGTTTTATACTCGGGTTTTGATTCTCTTTAGAGTTCCTTTATGACAATTAGGTAGACATCTGGGAATAAAGGGCAAAAGAAGTGCTTTTGATTAGTCAGGTTAGACCATATCTGGAGTGGGCACTTTATTGTGGTATTTCTTGACTATAAATTGCACCTGTGATTCAACGTTGGTTGTTGAATCATAAGATTCAGGTTAGATTTATGCATCACATACTTAGATTATAGTTGATTCTGCTGGAACATAAATCTAATTGTGAGATTTGAATCTCAAACTGTAAGTTTTTGAAAAATATGGGCATAGAAAACATTTGTTTCAATGCAGAGGATTATTGGGAGCACCTGAAAATTGTACCTTGATATACTTTTTGCAAGTTGTGTAGTTAACACCATATTGCCATGTTGCTGTATATATACTTTGGGATCCTTTCATATTTGCGGTTAATTGTTTTTTTTTGTTGGAACCTGTATGCAGCTTGGAGG
The DNA here is from genome assembly GCF_001406875.1 of Solanum pennellii. Lineage (NCBI taxonomy): Eukaryota > Viridiplantae > Streptophyta > Magnoliopsida > Solanales > Solanaceae > Solanum > Solanum pennellii. The sequence continues at coordinate 94,110,938 of NC_028637.1, forward strand.
AAATGAGAATTCAGTATACCTTGATTTGCTTCGTTTGTTTGCTCATGGAACATGGAGTGACTACAAAAGTAAGCGTACATTTTTTTTATATCTGATTATTTTAGAAACATTTTTTTTGTTGGGTGGGCTGGGTAGCTGATTGGATCCGCTTTTTCAGGTTGGAGATTTCAACAATGTTCTTTTTATTGCCATTATTTCAACTTATCTGCAATACTTCATTTACCATTCTTTCATATTAAATGCCTTAAATTTTATAATATTGTGAACTTGTATCCTATCATTTCGAGGTATTTCTTTGAGATAGAATATGCTTTTGGTCATATGTATAAGAACTTGAAGATTCTTCTAATTGTTAATAGAGCGTTAGTGCAAATGAGGGTATCAATATTAAGTTATTAACTTCTCAAGTTTTGTTTCTCCATAAATGAGTTCATTGTTGGCTGGGAAGTTAATAAGGACATGGTTTAGGCCTCAGTTGTTCGGACTTTATGCGGTATAGTTCTTCTTGAACTGGTTTGATTCTAAATTTTCTTACAAAATCAATCAAATTATTTGGTTGATGTGGATTTCTTGATCGTAGCAAGACTGGAATAGATCTTTTGTTCCACATAGCGGCCATAGTATCAAGTAATAGTAGCGTATAGAATTACATTCTTCAAAACCATTTTCTCATCTATTTTGCTTATTAATTTATTTCTTTATTTCTTATTGGCTCAGGTATATAAGACATAACACTACAAATATGATATAATTTTTATTCCTTCTCAGTAATCACTTTTATTCACAATTGCCTTTTTATAAAGTAATATCACATTCCAAGTTTAAGTTATGATAATCTTTTTGCTAGTAAGAATTTGGTTATTCAACACCTTGATACGATTTGAGTAGAAGTGCTAATGAAAAAAAGTCTTCTTTTTTTCTTCTCTTAACTTAAGAATTAAGTAAAATCAATGAAATTGAACTGCATATGGTAGAAGACCATGTGAATCATCAATACAATATTTGATTCACACGGTCCGCATGCTGTTTCATACAATGCGTTACCCGCTCTTGTATTTGTAATAACTTGTCATGAATTCAATTAAATGTTGATGGAAAAGAACCATAACTATGTAACCCTATTCCTAACAAATTGACCCAAAAATAGCATATCCAAATTATAAGAAAACCTATCGACGCTACAATTGCAGAATTTAGACCCTGCAAATTTCTATTTGTTCGATGAAATATCAAATATTATTTATATCTTTGATATATTATTTCTATAAAATAAATTATTTTGCTTAAATGAGCTTTCTGTAATATTTAATTTAAATTCATTATGTTTAAAAAGATGAATTATGCACATTTGGATATTGAAAACAAACAATCTTAATCATAATGTGTTCAATTAGTTTTAGAGACAATATCTTAATATTCAAAAATGTACTCGGATTTAGACGTGTTAATAATTCATATTCAATTAGACATCTTAATTTAATCTTAACCGAAACAAAGGAGGCCTTAACTGCCTTTTCTGCTGCTGTGAACTTCTTACTATCATGGGTGAGTTGCTTTGTAACATCCTTAAGTTTGCTAGTGCTCACTGTCACTTACCACTTACCTTTTTGGAAAAAGATTTAGTGATGGTGTTAAAACTTCCACTAGAAAGAGGGACTGTTTATTTCTCTTACACATGTACTCTTTCTCAGGCAAAAAGAGAGACAGTTGCAGGTTTGATTTCCTTTTTGTTTTTCCTAGTACCAAAGTGATGAAATTTCATTGACAATAATTGCTTAAAATACAGATTAGGGAAAATATCTTACTCTAATTGACCATATCTATGACTAAATATAGTTGTTTTATAAAGGAAGATGACGTACTCCTGAGTTCTATATGTAGCATTTCAAATTTGTCAATTTTAGCATGTGCGTTTTATTCTAGGTATTGCTGGCCGTCTTCCTCAGTTGGCGTCTGCCCAAGCTCTCAAGTTGAAGCAACTTACTGTGCTTACGCTAGCTGATACAAGCAAGGTACACTACATATAAGTGGAATAAGCCTTTTGACATTGTAATTTATCTTATGGCAAAAGTGAGCAATTGATGCATCCTTAGTAACTTTGTCCCTTCAGCTAGTTAATGCCAAAAATGTAAGAGGCTTGGCTGAGCTTTGTGGTGCTTGTTTGTTGGAATTCTTGAAATTTTTTTTTGGCATCTGGTCTGGGTAATGGATACAATCTATTTATTGGTACATGTAATTCATTGTCATTGGATCAGATCAGTACTATTAAAGTTGTTTGCTTAGCCTCCCTTACTTCTGAATGTGTTCAGTGTTGTTTCCTTCATTTTGTTGTGGAACATGCGAGTGTAGTCATCCCACTATGATAAAGTATTCCATTTGGTGATAACTCTAATAATGCTATTCAAGTAAATACTGGATACCTCACTTGTGGGATTACTTTGGTATGTTGTTTTAAGTAAGTACTGGATACTTTGTTTTATGCTTACCTTGTTCAGTGTCAACAACTCCGTCTATCGTGCTATCTGTGAGATGTTTTCCGGTGATTTGCATGATTATCATATCTCTCAAGTTCATTTCTCATAATGGAAAAGAATAAAATATATGTATGTTTTTCAGTTTTTAACATTCTTTTGTGTTTCTTCATGACAACCCCTTTCATATATCAACAACCTTTGATAATGATGTTGATATTCGCTTCTTTCACTGATGTCCTTTGTTATTAGAGTCACTGCCAGTAATGACTCCTTTCCTCTTTCCAGGAGCTTCCATATGATCAACTTATGCAGGAGTTGGATGTCACAAATGTGCGTGAACTTGAAGATTTTCTCATAAATGAGTGCATGTATGTGGTGAGTATTAGCTCTCACTCCTTGTACCATTGTGTGATGAATAGAGATACTTTGTACTTTCCAATATTGGAAGTATGTTGGACTTAAGTTTATTGTAGGAATTTGCTTCTATTGATGTTCTTACGATAGTTTATTTAGCCTTCTGGATAGAAATTCAACTCATTTTTTAAATTGGGTTCTGGTGCCTCATAGGTTATTGGTGGCTTACTTTGCCTTTTCCTTCCCTTCCTTTATTCACTCTCTCTTTGGGGTGGGGGTTGGGCTAATAACTGATTTGATGTCTCAATCTGCTATTAAAAGAATTAATAATTCCCCATTTTTATGCATCCGTTGACAGGGCATAGTTAGAGGAAAGCTGGATCAGTTGAAAAGATGCTTTGAGGTTGGTATGGTGTGTTTGCTGTTTCGCCAACTCTTGGTTGCAGCGTGCTGACATGGGGTAATTAACTGTTTCCGCACAATTATAGGTACAATTTGCTGCAGGGAGAGATCTCAGACCTGGTCAATTGGGGAATATGCTACAGACATTAACTGACTGGTATATCTATGTTCTTGTTTAGATGACTCTGATAGCCATATCATTATATCATGCCCTATTATCTCTGTCTGAGTATTATTTAGTTGTTTCTTAGTTGGGCTTGGGGTTGTGTATTGACTTTACAATAGGATCTTTCTATTGATATTCTGTTGTCCTATTTATATTACAAACATCTTCTGTTCTTGAAGAGTTGTTGAGTTCTTTTTTCTTCCCTTTCGTGTCTTGATCTCGTTACCTTCATAATGACTTACTGAGCCGTACTTCGTATGCCAGTTTCTAAGATTTTTTTTCTATCCTTCTTAAACAAAACAGCTAGTTGAGGTTATAGAAGTGATATGAGTTGCATAATCTGCTTATGGGGTCTGACCAATTTCTTCAGTAATGTATAACGTTGGATTAGACCATGGTGAAGAGCAGCTCTTATGATTGTGATATTAATACCTTTGAGCTGAGGCTGCCGACACAAAGATGACTGAATTGGATATTGATCGTAAGCTGAAAAATAAGGACTTTGCTTTTGGTGGAAAAATATCTTTGTAATTTCAATTTGAATTCTCACTTACCAAAAGGTTTCAAGTGAAGTCTTTAAAAATTTTCAAAGCAGGACACATAAAGAAAAGGATGCTCTGCCTTGAAAAATAATCAACACTGGGTTTACCCATCACAACTACCAAAAAAAGAAGAAGCAACAAACTCTTAAAACTAGATCGGATAGCGAACCAAAAGCTATGGAATTCTTAGTGGACGGACTGAGAAAATAGTTATTAGTGAAAAAGTTGAGCTCAGTCACCTTATCTTTTTCATTTTTTTAATCCTAAAGGGGAAGTACCTTTCCTTTTGGAGGTAGGAAAATCAATGATCTTATAGCGAACCAAAAAAGCTATGGAACTTGGATGTGGGTCTTTTGAATCTTCATTTTTGTTTTCTTTTTAAGAAAATCAAGTGCAGCCATTTCAGTTTGGTTGTAAGATCTGCCATTGTTGTTGGCCTATAAATATAGATGATCAGATGGCATATTATTCTGATTTAGTTGCTGTTATTTGAAGTTGAGCACTACTGGCAAGAAACAATAAAATCTGTTAGAAGTAAGGGAAAGGAGATGTAGGTTATGGTGTTCCCGGTGAGGCGCTTATAGAGTAAGTTAGTGGGTGGTTTTCTGTTCACATGGATAGGCAATGAGGGGCCTGGTAAGTCATGAGGGTCCATTGGAGGCTGTATTTAGTGTTGAAGTAGGTTTGATTAAGGAAGATGGGCAGAAAACATGAAGTTAGGTTTGAAGAATGAGATTTGAAGAAAGAGCAAGTTTTCCTTTTAGTACCGTTGGTTGAAATGATGAAGGGAAGACATGCAACATTGCGCATGCTGGCATGTGACACAAGCTCAATGATGGATGTACCAAAGGGGAGGAGTAAAACATTGAGGCCTGCTGTCAAGATCTGAAATCTTGGGGGTTCTGGGAATTCTGCTTCTTGCGTGTTAAAGCTGAGAAGTGGAAAGTGAACAATTTGTCAAGTAAAGAGCCATCAGGCAACAGTAACAAATGCTTGTGTTTGTTGAAAAGGTCTAAAGAAAGCAGGATAGAATGAGGTTCTTGGGTAGTGGTGTTGCATTCATGGTTCTTGGGTTCTTTTATTTGAGCGCACTTTGAGATATTTAACTAGTTATTATTTGGTTGTATTATTTTGCATCTCCCCTTTGGGTTTTTTTTCTCTAAGTAAGTTGTGTTCATGTTGAGTTCTATTTTCTGATAAATTTATCGTATTTACCTGCCAAAGAGATTGTTGAGTGTGGATTGATGTTTGGATGTGTCCTTGTGTCCGTTGAATGATTTATTAGTCAATAAATTGGTTAAGTATGAAATTATGTCGGGCATGTGTCCAAGTCATGTTCGGCGTGAAGTTGTGCTGAGAATGTTCACACAAACTTGCCTAGATGACGCATCTATATTCACTAGTTTTGGAATATTGACTAGATTTAACCCATTATTAGTTGCCATTTTATAGCACAGTAGCATGTTATTCCTTGTCTATTCTGGTTTTAAGGAATTAAGGTTAGTATCCCGGCGCCAATCCCGAGACCCATAAATGATTTAATCTAGGATCCCAATTTTGAGAATGTCATTATGCGAATGTTTATTGGAATGCATGATTTCGTTTGAGCCACCTACACTTCCCCAAGTCGGTAGAAACTCTCACCATGCTTTGGGTCCTGGGTCCACAGGATGGAAGAACTAATCGGAACACCTCTGTGGTATTTGCTAATTGATGCTGACTCAGAGGTCAGTGAAAAGGCTGCTTACTTGCCTTCTGGTTGTATGTTTTTATGAAGCTTCATTTAAGTTCTCTCTGGTATGGCATAAAAATCATCTATTTTTAGTGAACTTATCTACCTTGTCAAAAAATGAAAGAGAAATCATGTCAAGATGATCATTCATTTTATTTGAGCTAATAATGGTCTTCCAGCCTTATTGTTGCCATTTTTTACAACTGTTGATTATGTACTAATCTATTTTTCAATTAGTAGTTCTACTTATTCTCTTATTGCAACTATGTGAACAACACAACTTTGGAAATGTAAATTTGGAACTTTTGTGGTGGAAATTATATGATAATTGTTTTTACCACACAACTTTCTATGCCATAAATCAAATGTAAATTGAATCTGCAGACTTGTGGTATACTGCGGAAGTTAGGTGAGGGATAAGATTAAAAGAGTTGGACGTTTTTGTGTATGCTGTGGTGTTACTCTGGTGTATGTGTTCCGTCTTACAATGAGAGGTCCTGGTGAAGTGTGAACTATGAATGTTCTGCATGCTATAACTATAAGATCTAACTGTAATTGTCAACCTACTCTCAAATTTATTTCATTTTTTGATTAAAAAAAAACAGGTTGACTACTTCAGACAATCTTCTTGTGTCAATTCAAGAGAAAATCAAATGGGCAGATACAATGAGTGAATCGGACAGGAAGCACCGGAAGGAAGTTGAAGAAAGGGTTGATGAGGTGAAGAAGTCGCTCTCTTTGAAGGTGAGTACAGTAAAGATTTTCAAGAGATGAGTTCTGTGTTGATTCTAAAAAGTAAAAACTATGGGCATAACTTGACAGTGCACCAGGCCATATTGAATGGCGAGCATGTCTTTCAGCTGATGGACTTGGTCTACCTGGGTTGTGAGATTCCTTTTTTGGGGTAGAATATCTTCGTAGTTTGCCCATTTGAGTCCTAATGACCCTCAGTTCGTGTTTAAGCCTTTTGTTATGTTGAAGACTCACTTTATATTTAAGTACTGGGATATTTTTGTCGATCTGTCTTACTTACTCTGTGGCAGAAGCTACAAACTGTAAGCAGGCCGATGTTGACTTCAGAGGGCATGAGGAGATCTACTCTGAATCTGGTGGAGTGATGGATTATGAGGAAGACCGAGGCCGACCGAAGAGGTAGTAGTAGTCTTATATATCCCGGGATTAAATTTTCCAGTCATTTAGCAGCTAGTCATGGTCTGTATATTGACCTATGAAATATATCACATTAAAAATCTGATAAGGGAAGAAAGATCCTATGATCCACAAGTGTGTGCTGTTGCCAATGGAGTATTGTATTCTTGGGTAAGGGAGGGACTGCAGGGTCACTTCAATCCATTGCAAGAATTCTTCAAACCAAAATATGAATTGGCGGAGACATGAAACCGCATCTATCCTTCCATGCCAGTTGAATGCTAGAAACCGTAGAAGCCTTTACTCTCTAATATCTTTACACTCTCATGAATGTATTTTTACTCTTATTGGTAACTTGGAATGAGATTAAATTCTTTACACGGTCAGTTTGTATTTATATATTGTATAGACAGTCTCTCTCATCTGCTGATTTTTAACTTTGTAAAATTTGCAGGAGACGACACCCTATTGGTTAAGGTGATGGAGTTGGGGGCGATGTTAGGAAGAATTAGAGTGGCTGCTGGCCAGTTTTTTTACTATAGATGCTTTCTGCTTTAGCAGACAGTTTCAACCCTTTTAAAAATTTGTCATGCTGTGAATGGAACTTGTAGACTCGAAGTACCCGATAGAGCCATATTTTGCACTTAACTTCATTATTTCCATCTTGTTTGCCTTTTTTGAGTTGGAAAGATTTTAATATGATGACGACGATGATGATGATGCGGCTGAAACTTATGGAGCTGATTCATTTTACATTCATACAAGTCTATATGCTTTCATGATTTTTTTCCCCAGGTTTTTGTTTTGAGTGATTGCTATAAGGTACAGGTAATTTTCCCATCTTCATAAGATAAATTCATCATATGAGGTGATGAATTTTTCTGCTGAGATTGTGGGTAGTTAATATACAATTAAATTGGTTATATTCTGTAGTATATAATAAATATAATTAGGATTGCTTCTAGACTCAAAAAAGAAAAAGAAGAAAACCTTAGATAATTTCATCACGTTATATAATTATCTAGAATTTAGAATGCGTAATCAGAGAATTATACCTTATATTTCTAGAAGCTCCTCTAAATATGTCTGATATAAAGTTATTATTACCTTCCTGGAATATCAAGTTATGAATTTCAATCTCATTTACGAAGATTTTTACCTTTTTAGCGTTGTGGATCTAAATATTCTGTACAGCTTTGGTTCGAATTTCTTTTTTCGTAAAAAAAAAAAAAACTATGATAAAGTTTGTTTATTTATTAATAATGTACTTTTCTTGGACTATGATGTCATATGTACGGATTAGGGAAATGGTGTTCCAAAATATTCCTTCTCATCTTGACTTTAATTATTTTTAACAACTCCCATTTACACGTTATTGGTAAATTATAAAATATTCCTATATTATTGTTATGTAGTATTTGCCAATTTTAGTTGCAAAATTAGGATTTTTTTTTTAAAATTCTAACCTCGCTCGCTAATTTTAAATTTACCTTAATTCTTTCTCCATCTCTTCACATATTGGTTGGTGGATATAAATTCAAGAGAAAGAGATGCTACAATTAAGTTGCTTCAACAAGATTGTTGTTGGTATTAAAAATATCATTAGTTTCTCGATTCATTTTGGGGTCTAAAATAGTTTTTGAACAACTCATATATTTACTGGATTTAGTCTTCCATAATTTTCTTTTTCGTTAATTTTATTTTGAATCATTAAAGTTAAATTCTTATCTTAAAAAAAAAAGAAAAGGGTCAAATATGCCTCTAACTGTTCGTATAGGTCTAAATATACCCTCCGTTTAAAGTTTGGCTCGCTCACGTCCTCGCTGTTCAAATTTTCGCCTAGATATGCCCTTGTGGGCGTTAGTTGGTATGCTGGACATACTCGCTGTTCAAATTTTCGCCTAGATATGCCCTTGTGGGCGTTAGTTGGTATGCTGGACATATTCAACTTATTTTTTTATTACTTTAAATGCCACATGGAATTGCAATGTCATTTTGACCTTACCACCAGCATATCAACTAACGCCCACAAAGGCATATCTGAACCAAAATTTGAACGGTGAGAGCATGAGTGAGCCAAACTTTAAGCGGAGCATATCTAGATCTTTTCGAATAATTGAGGGGCATATTTAACCCTTTTCCTAAAAAAAAATATGTCTCCGGTTAAAACAATAGGGACTAAAATTGAAATTAACACATAAAGTCAGGGTCCAAATGCGTTCTGTTTCTAGTTAAACCTAATGTTTTATAAATTATAGTATTTAGTTTGCGTTCAGATCATCACATGTTATAATTTGTAAGCTTTTAATTTTTTAAATTGACTTGTTCTATATTTATAAGTATATAAGACATATGTACTTGTATATTCGTTAGGATTATAGATTACAATTTATAAATACCACTAAAAAAAGTTGGCCATATCGAACATTTTTTTTTAAAAAAGAAGGAATTATATTAATAATATAAGCAACAGCTAACCAGAAAATAAAGTAATATTTCCTATTAAATGAGTAGATGTTTCATTTTCTTTTTTATAATCATGATATCTGAATAAATTTACACACATTTCAATTAAATTTATGAAATATTTATTATCTTTCACCTACAATATACATATTACATATCTGATACCTCATGATATTCAACTTGCTTCGTGGAAACTAGATTATACCTCGAACAAAAAAGTGTTGGTAATTTAATAGTACCTTATTGGACAAAACAAAATGATACCTCAGTGTCCATACCAAGAATAATACAATAATTAAATCAACTTTTATATTATATATATTAAAAGAAGAATAAAAAAAAAGTTATTAAAATATAAAGACATGTTAAAAATAACTACTTTGATTGATGGGCTCGTTGCTTCCAAGAAATTCTTATAAATAACACTCTTGATAATTTAAAAAAGAAAAAAAGAACATGTGTTGGATCACATAAATATTATTTTTAAATAAATAGTGGACAATATGGTTCCCTATATAATGAAAAAAAATTAATTTAAACTTCATCATTCATTCACACTCATCAGCTCAATACTTCTTCAATTTTAACAAAAATTTTCCTTAAAAATTCAAAAAATGTACCAACAAAAATCAACAACCATCTCTGATTCTGATCTTTCCGTACTTGAAAACATTAAATTCCATCTTGTTAATGATTCCGATTTTTCTCAAATCCTTTCGATGTTCGATCCGATCAATATTAGTCATGCAGATATTATTAATAGTCCGAACTCGAGTTACGGTAGCTCTACATCAGCAGCAGAGATTAGTTGGGGAGATGTGATAACTAATATTGATAGTCCGTGGCAATGTATCGATAAATTGGAGCACGAAGAGGCACCAAAGGAGGAGCCTTTAGTGGCACGTGGTGTGCACGCGCCTGGTGATTGGAACCGGTGTAGAGGCGTCAGGCGGCGGCCGTGGGGTAAGTTCGCGGCGGAGATAAGAGACCCGGATAGGAAAGGTGCTAGGCTTTGGTTAGGGACTTACGAGACACCTGAAGATGCAGCATTGGCCTATGACCAAGCCGCTTATAAGATTCGTGGCTCTAAGGCTCGATTGAATTTTCCTCATTTAATCGGCTCGGACATATCCGAGCCAGTAAGAGTGGCTCCGCGTAGGCGTTGCCACTCGTCACAGTCATCATTGGTAGATTATACCTCTTCAAAGAAGAGAAAATTATAAATTAGCTAAAAATTAAATTAGAGGCAAAAATTGTATTAGTCCTAATTGTCTTGCCTTTGTTAAATATGGTGCCTATGTATTCCCATCAATAATATTATATTGAGTAAAATTTTATAAGTGGAGTTTGAAAAAAATAGAATATACATAAACCTAATTATCATATCTCGTAAATGTAAATATGTTATTTTTAAAAAATTCTCGATTCAAATGCAATAAATAAGCTAGAATCTAAATGTGATGAATGCATAAAAAAGTGAACATATATAATGAAAAAAAGAAATCACACACCATACATACTCGTGGAACTTGTTTGATTTATAATCAACAAGGACTTTAATTTCTTTAATTTGTAAAATAAAATCATTAGGATATAATTAATTAGACACATATCTGGGCTATCGCTCTGTATGGATAACATTATCAAGTTTCTTAATACACAAAGATATTCTTAAATACAGTTTAATCTTTTTACGATTAAATTTAATTTGTAGAAAGCCTATAATGACTTTCTTATAAAATAATTTGGTGGGTTGTTCTAATATGTAAATTTAGAAGAATTAGGTGCCAAAAGGATTAACTTATGTAATTTTTTTTTCCTTTCTCAGAATAAGTAAAATATATATACATTTGTATATATTAAGGAATCAAAATGCTTTTTTGAATAGGTCAAAGAATCAAAGTAAATGCTTTTCAGAATTGTTGAAGAATCACGCGAAAATGTTTATTTTATGTTCTAGACACAATTTAGAGAATATAAAATTTTGTTTTCGACATTATAATTGTCCCAATTCCTTATTATAGCTATAGTTTGTATAATTGCGCTCTCTAAAAAATATAAATATGTATATTTTGCTATACATATACAAAAAGCAGTTGTATATAAATTGTTTCTGTTTCGGTATACATATACAAAAGAAAACAATTATATATAAATTGTTTCTATTTCGATATACATATACAAAAGATCAATTGTATAAACTGTGTTTATATAAAATGAGAAAGACAGAAAGACAAAAGAAAACAAGGCAGGGGAATATTTGTATTGCATAATTATAAGTGTATAGGATAAAGATATATGTATTTGCATGTGTATATACAATCTTTTCTCGCTTTATACAAATAAAAACATAATTTATACATTTCTTTTCTGTTTGTATAAGCGAGAGAGGCGAGGGTGGCGAGTGAGATCTGGGAGAAGGGAGAGAGGAAAACGAAAATATATGTATATGTACAATTTTCTTCCATTTTATACAAATAGAAACATATTTTTATACATTTGTCTTTGTATAAAAAGCGAGAGAGACGAGGGAGAGAACGAGAATGGCGAGTGAGTTTCACCAAGAGAGAGGCGAAATAACAACAGTGTACTATGGAGTACAATTAAATCAAAGGGAAAATCCATCAGTGGCCACCTAAACTTGGCATGAACTTTCACTTAGACACTTTAACTAGGCTTTGTTTATTTTAGACACTTCATGTCATGCACAACTGTGCCATTTTGACACTTTTTCGGCAATCTGCTAAATTTGTTAGGTGTGTGTAACACACTCACTGATGATGTGTCAAAATAATGAATTAAACAAAGACATGTGACATATATAGAAAAATTAATTACTAAATGAGGAATTTTGAGGAGGAAAAAAATTACCAATGGCTCATTGACTAGAATTTCGTTAACCAAATAATTAAAAATAATAACCACTTTTCATAAAAAGAAAATTATATGCACACCTCCACCCCAAATTGTCTTTTATACTGCCCACCCCAGCTCAAACCCCATCCCCTCTCTCTCACCCAAATATGTCAAAAGAAGAGAAGGTTTTTTTTGTTTGTTTTTGTCACTTTGTGAATGTTGTGAAATAAAAACGTCTTTATTCTAATAGATTGATGTTTGAATATAATGCTTGATTTGGTGAATGTGGTAATGCATTTGCTTGATCTTTTTCGATTTCTTTTTCTTTTTTCTTTTTTGCTAGAATTTTGGGTCAATGCAAGTCAAAAATTGTTGCTTTAGTACATAAAATATGGAGTCCCAATCTTTCTACTAAAAATTATATAGCCTATCTATTTGATTTGAACTTTTTCCGTGATTATGATGTAAGAAGACATATAAATGGATTGGAACGCTAAAATTGTTTATTGTGAAGGTAGGATTTGATAATTGAAAATATGATTTCCTTCCATTTCTGAGTTTGTTTTTTTTCTTCTTGAAATTTATGTTGATTTTTCTCAAATTATTTTGAGGAGGAAGAAGGACAACAAAATGAGTGAAAGTATTTAAGCTTAAATTTTATGGGCGCTAGAATTCACTTTTTGTTTGTGGCATCATCAAATTTATTTCACCATGAAAAGAGTTTAAGCTTGGAAAATGGTAGGCAAAAAATGAAGAAGAAGAAGAAGAAAAAAAATTAAAATTTGATACGCGCGTCCAGTGAGTGTATCACACTTGCTATGCCATCTCAGCAAAAAGTGCTAAATTAACACAGGACATGTCATAAGGTGTCTAAAATGAACGAAACTTAGTTAAGGTCTCTAAGTGAAAATTAGTACTAAACTTAAAATGACCACCGATGAATTTAACCTAAATTAAATAATAATTATAATATTTAATTTGAATTAATAATTTTCTATTATATATAATTTTTTCCATTTTCTTATTAGATACATTTAACTCAAAATTTTAATTTTTTTCTTTTGCAAATATTTCTCAAGCAAAAAGAACTCCAGAATAATCATCATTACAACGTCAACCAGTTTCAAATATTTCAATTAAACAAATTATAATTTCAATGTAAACTTAAATTTACACTAATAAATAAAAGATTTAAGAATAGTCAATGTTTTCCACCTTTATACGAAAAAAAAAGATAAAGAATTGAAAATGAAACGTGGGTTTTTGGGTGCAGAAATATTTAATAAAGGTACTAAACGACATGAGTCTTGAAGAAAGGGATTATTAAAATGTCTCTTCTCAATGGGTCCAAAAAATTTAAGAGTTTCAAAGCATCATTAAAAATGTTATTTGCTCCGTTTTATATTAATTAAATTATTAAGATATTTTTTATTTTTTAAATTGAAAAAAATGGCCAGAAAATTTAATAGAAATTTGATTAAAATAATATTTATCTATGTTATTTTTAGCTTTTTAAATATTTTTATTGTGTTAGTTTTAATACCTTTTGACTAAAGAATGGAAAAAAATTAGTTTATTTAAAAATAAAAAATGTTAATTTTTTTTTTTAATTTTCTAGCTAAATGCTGGTCATTTAGCACTTCTCTTTCAAATTAACTTAATTGTTCAACGTTCGAGACTATTTTTAGAATGTTTTCTCAATTTTACTCTTCATTAATCAGTGTTGGAATTAATTATTAACTAATATTTAGTTCTTTTAATCATAATTTTGAAAATAATTAATTAAAGGTAAAAATAGAAAGTTAAGCCTAATTTATGTTTTAATCTTTTTTTTAATGTTGTGAAAAATTCAATTAATTTGAAATGAAAGGAGTAGTTAACTAGTAAAATGCTGTTTTTGTTTCATTTTAGTTAATCATCTTTTTAAGAACAGATATACAACATTACTTGTCCATGTTACTAGGAGTTTGTTTGGCATTGCAGTTAGAAGATCAAAAACACTTATTTTGAGATATTATTTTTGACAAATAAAGTGTTCGACAAATCAATAAAATTTCTTTTAAATAGAAACAAAAGCCGTTTTTATTGTTGTTGCGAAGAAGCTAAAATTTGTGTTTCTTAAAAAGAAAAACTAGAAGTAGAAGAGAAAATTATTTTTTCTACAAGAGCAAAATATCTCTTTCATATTTACATATTTATCCATATATCTCTTTTAATTAATTAACATATCTCATAATTTTTATATAATAAGTTTTTATTATTGTTTTACATTTGTTGTCATTACTTTATATTTTGATATTTTAATTATATTCAAACCATCGTATTAATATATATATATATATATATATATATATATATATATATATAATATTCATTATAATATTGATTAAAAAGTTGAATATGTACATTCTAACTTAATAAAAATAAAAGTTTGAATAAATTTCTCGTAGTAGATATTTAAAATAATTTCATTCTATGTAATAATTTTCATATTAAAAGTACATTGATATTTGCTGTTTTTTGTAATTTGACATTTAAAAATATTTTTAAAAGAAAATTAGTCAAACACATTTCTTTGTATCTACTTTTCAAAGGAATTAACCAAACACAATTTTGTTTTCTTTCAAAAATAGTGTTTTGAAAAACTATTTTAAAAAAGTATTCCTAAAAATAAACAAATTTTAGTAGTAATTTCAAACATGCTCTAAATCCAGGAAGCATTACTTAAAATTTTTCTATATTACCCTTGCAATTAGTTCTTTCTAACTGTGTTTACATTTGATTATAAAAATTTTAATTTTTTTTAAAGAGAGTGAATTATAGTAAAATCATCTTTTTATTTATGATTTCTTAATATACATGTAAAAGAAAAATAATCAACTAATATTAGACTGAAATAATACATTTTTAACTAAAACATTCTTTAACACTTTGTTTGGATCATTGTTACCCATTGTTTCATAATGTATTATACTCTATTATACTGTATTGTATGGTAGCTACAATGTTTGGCTAGATTGTATTGTTTGTTGTTGTTTAGTAACATTTTAATTGTTTGGTTTGATTGCATTGTATTGTATTATAATTTATAAATTTACTTAAATATCCGTAATTATTCTAGGGTAGGAGGTTTGACTAGGTTTAAATAGTTAAGTTAAAGGGTAAAATAGTTTTTTGAAATATTATGTAAAGATATAATTGAAACAAGAAATTAAGTAAAAATGGGAACACACCAAATTGGTTGTTCCATAAAATAAGGGTTTCCATTGTTACGTAACAACGAAATTTAACAATAAAGTACAATACATTTTAAGTAACAATCAAAACAAACATTATAGGTATAGTAACGATACAATGCAATACAATGGATAGCAATGATCCAAACATAGTGTAAAAGTGCTTCAAGTCAACATGATTCAAGTAATACCAGACGAAGAGAGTACCAAAGTAAATATCTCTAAATAACAATAACAATTTTGTCTCAATCTCAAATGAGTTATAATCAATTACAAATCTTTATTTGTTCGTTTAAGCTCATATTATATTGTCACCATATTTATTAACAAATAAATAAAAGTGAATAATACATTAAAAGATATATATATATAAAAAGCTTACCTATCCTCAATTGATAGCTATCATTTATATTGAATTTGAATTGAAAATTTCTTTTTATCATATCCTGTCTCTAGATAAGTCTGTATTGATATCAAATAATTATATTTTAGGTAAAATCACTTCCTTCCATGCAATTAATTTTCATTCTACATCAATATTTTAACTCTTCACATAACATATAATTTCACACATATGATTAATATATTTAAAAATTAAAGTAGAACATGTTTAAATCGATCTCCAACAACCTTCCACCGTAAGTGGTACTTACTTCCTCACAAGTATGATTATTTCTAAACTTATTTAAATTCGTCTGTATCATTTTTATATAATAAAATAAAAACAAAGAGAATGATGTACCAATAATTTAATAATTACTTCCATTTTTAATAGTATTTTTTCTCCTCCACATTTTGTTGTGTTTACATATGACTTTGACCATGTGACTCTACGTGCTTCTTCATATGTTGATCTTTTACTATAAACACAAGAAATTAAACATTAAAATTCTCTAGCGGTGGACACGCCAATAGGAAAATAGTTATATATATTTTTGAATTATTCAAAATAAATAATTTTATTATTGTAAGAAAAATAACTTTTATCGATAATAAATATTGATATTAATAAATAAGTTAAAGTCTTTATCAGAATTAGTTAAGTGTCATTAGAACGAATGTCGCTACAGATTTTAGAGACATGTACAAAAAGTGTTTATTGTTACTAAATATACATATGTAACAATAATTAAAAATTAATCACCGCTAATAATCATTTTTGGTATAGTGTACGTTTTATCTTTGATTTCAAATTTTCCTTTTTATTAACTATTGTTCTAAATTTTGTCTTTGAAATATACAAAATATGATCGTTTAATGCTTGCTCTTTTTTTTTTCCCTTGTATGGGTAATGGAGTTGAATATGTGAGACATATATAATAAAGTACATGAAAATTAGTAATATAAATACTTTATTTCTTCTTCTTTTGATTCCTTATACATTATGTGAGGGTTTTTATTTCTGAAAATGACGTCACATAACCTTTTTTTAATAAATATTTGAAGTTTATTGTTCTACCTTGATAATAATAAATAATTCAATTGCTCATAAAAAGATGATTAAAAAATTGCTACCATTTTTAAAAAAATAAAATTCTTGCACGTGTTCAAAATAACTTATCTTTATATATATGATCTTGCAGCTTCCAAGAAATTCCAATAAATTAAAATTAAAGAAAATGCCATGTGCTATTGAATTAAATAAGTTAATAAATATTTTATTATGTCCTAAATATTATTAAATAAGTGAGAAAATAATTTTCTATAACTAATTATAATTTCAGAAGTTGTTATTTGATAAAAAGAAAATTAATAAATATTTGGGTTTATTAATTCAATCGCAAAAATTAACCTAATATTATATTATATGAAAAGGAGTTCAACCGTGCATCCCACAAACAACGTGGGATCAACATTACAACCTAATAATATTATAACAAATAAAAAATTTATCGCTAATAATTCTCGTTATATTATAATATGAATATTGTTTATAATCAACGCTTACACTATATAGCTTTTAACGACTCTACATATAATAACATCGACTCAATTATCATTTATTTATAAATTTATAAATCATCACTAAATATATCTTTTACTGTGGTGTAAATACAAACCCCCTTATAATTTTGTAATTATACTCTTTTCAATCCAAAATATTTGGAATAAGATATCAACTTTTTATAAAAATAAATTCTACTCAAATTCAAACGAACACTGCTTTTGCTAACTTATATTAATTTTCTCAAAGAAGAGAAGCTTCTTTTGAGGTGTTGAATATTAAAAAAAAAAAACCAAAAAGAAATAAACGTGTTTTTTTTTTTGCCCCACCCAAATATTTATAATTATTACGAGACACGGTCTACATCTGACAAAAACAAAAAACACACATAATTGTCAAATAGAAAAATAAATAAATTCAATATTATAGTACGAAAATATATATTTCATTATTCAAATAAAAATAACCATGCTATGCAGATGTCTTAAATAGAAACTTCCTAGCAATTAATTCCCACAAACTTTATTTTAAAAAGTTTGTTTCATAACAATAAAAAATAATCCACCAGCCAAGCATATAAATATTGCACGTTCTAAAACCCTAAACTATCAAAAATAAAATAAAATAAAATAAAATGAATCCATCTGATTTTTCTCTTCTTCAATCTATACAATATCATCTTCTTAATGATTCTGATATTCCAAATATATTTTCAGCTATTGATTCCAATAATACCCCTACTAATTTTACACAAAATAATTTCGATTATGGGGAATTAACACCATTAATAAACTCTAGTACTACATTACAAGCCAACGAAAAACCCGAGGTTGAAGAGTCCGAGACAGTGGTGGCAAGTGTGAAACACGCGCCACAAGATTGGAAGCGATACCGAGGAGTAAGAAGGAGGCCGTGGGGTAAATTCGCGGCGGAGATAAGGGATCCGGATAAGAAAAATGCGAGATTATGGTTAGGGACTTATGAGACACCGGAGGATGCAGCATTGGCTTATGACCAAGCCGCATTCAAGATTCGTGGCTCGAAAGCTAGGCTAAATTTTCCTCATTTAATCGGCTCGGGTGTGCCCGAGCCGGCTAGGGTGAACCCTAGGCGTCGTTCGCATTCGCCGGAATCGTCATGTGAAAATGGAACACCAAGAAAACTATATATTATTTAATTTTCTTGTTTAATTATTGTGTAATTGTGACTAAGAGTAAATTTCGATTTTGTAATACTGGGAATTAAACAAATAAAATAGATTTTGCTAGGGATTGCAAAATGATCCCTTTTTTGTATTTGATGTCGTACTAATGTATCTAAGACAATTTAGTGAGTCTTCACAATTTTATTTTATATATTTTTTATTTTCTCACTTCTATTATTTTATTTAAAAGTTTATATTTATAAAAAAGTACACATTTATATTTATGATTGAATACATAGATAACCCCTTATATACGTTAGCCTGAATAGGTTTTAAAACTCGGGCATATTTTGATTGAGATTAAAGCTTATATTAAAAAAAATATTACTATTTTATATAGTAAACTTGTATACGTAATAAATGTTTGAGAGAACTCATATTAAAAAAGAAAATTTGAGACAAAAGTGCATTGTGGGATATATTAACAATATTTGTTCATGTTCTTAATTGGTTAACGTATTATTTATTTACAAATTTAAGAGATAATTGATGTATTCAAGCTACTTCGATACGTAGCATACAGATTCACCCACAAGACAATTTTCTTTTATTTGATATGTAATGTAGTACTTAAAAATTACGAAAGAAGAAATTATGAAATAAAAACTAAGTAAAAATTGTGCGTGTTAAATTATGATCCCTTTTTCAGTATATTGTAGTTTAAATATTTTTCAATGCCACTTATTTAGTAATTTAATTTATGTTAACTTGTTCATATTCAATTCAAATTGCTCATTTGACTCGGGAATTCTTATACGGTACAAAACAATTATACTCTTCATTCACTTTAAATTATCAGATTAGATATTGTACTTCTCGAAAGTTTCTTAGACTAATTTTTAAATTTAAATTAGATTACACCAAATCAATATTTTTAACAAAAAAGTAGATATTTAAAAGTTATACGAAAAAATACTATAAATTGTAACTTTTTGCATATCAACATGATGAAAAAATACATCATTAGTGAAAGTTCTTATAATTTGATTTTGAAAATAAAAATTATGACAATTAAAAATGGACTGAGAAAATATAAATCTTCAGCCAAATTCATTCCAAGACTAGTTTAACAATGTAAAATATTATTGGTAAAATTTAAGTTTTAATACTCAAAATCTTTTTTCTTGGGAAGAAAAAATAATTTATATTTTTATATAATATCATACTTCAATACAGAATATAATTTTGTATTTTATATAATATCATGCATCAATACATAATTTTATTTTTAGGGGACAACTTATGAACCTGAACATGGCTTTGTCTCCACGTAGATTTCATAGATTTATCTCTGAACTATATCGATATGCTTTACTTATTCTTTTAATAATTGTTTTAGTTACTGTTGGGAAGTAGGAGAACAAATAAAGTAGTTTTGATGATTGATAAAGTGAAGGCATGGTGTCGTATGTATACAATTATGAGAGTTGCGACAAAGAAGAAAAAGTATTGAAGAAAAGAAGAAAAAGTGCAGAATTGTAAAGAAGGAAAAGAAGGAAACAAATATGGAAATAAATAAAGAAGGAAAGAAA
>NC_028637.1:94136670-94143347 GCF_001406875.1 Solanum pennellii
TTGTAACAAAAGGTGGGTTTGGCCTTTTGGAGAGATCGATTGGAGTCAATCGAGGGAGTAGTAGAGATAAGACTTTTTGATTATTGAGTTGTAATCACAAAATCTTATAGTTGAATTAATAAAACGAGGTTTTTCCTTCCTTGAGTGAGGAAGGTTTTTAATTCAGTAAGTGTTTGTGTCTTTACTCTGTCTTTACTTAAAAGCAACTTACACGAACCTGATTCGTGTTCTGGGGTAAGGTTTCTACAGTTACTAATAGTTTGATAAAAATATTTTATTTTTGAAGCTAACTTTTTTTGCATACAATAATAGGATTAGGTGTAACGTAGATAGATTTTTAAATGTTCTTAGAAGTCTTGTACAACGTCTTGTTCTTGTATAGTTAAGTGAAGATTACAATTTCCTCTTTTCTTGACATTTAACGATCGAAAAATTGATAAATATAGTGAATTTATTTCCAACATGTGAAGCCTGATTTGAGTCACCTAGTAACTTGAATATCTTCTAGCAGTAATGCACAAGTATTCTCTTAACCTATATTCGAAATCTTAGAGACATACTTATACTATTTTAAGGTCCTATTACCCTCCTGAACTTATTTTATTAATAATTTTCTACATCTTTTCAGTCTACGTGACACTATTTTATGGGTCCTACGCTTGTTGACTTTTTTAAAACTAATGTCACATAGACCGAAAAAGGGTAGAAAATTACTTATAAAATAAATTTAAGAAGATAATAAGATCTTAGTATAAAATAAATGTATTTCTGAAATTTCTAATTTAGATTGAGAAAGTAGTTATGCATTTCCCTTTTATCTACGTAACATATCTTAAAACAATGGCATTAAGTTTAACTTCTTATCAGGTGTCTCTAGAATATTTTTTTTTTTTAAAAAAAATAAACACATATATATCATTTGATATATGACAAATTTGAAAACAAAAAAATAGTACAAAAAAGTATTAGCATGTGCTTGGACGGTTTTAACTGCCAGAATAGAATTGGATTGACAATAAAATACCCTTCGTCTTTAATATTTGTCTTTTTTTTTATATAGTTATTCGTAATTATTTTTTTATTTTGACAAATCAAAAAATAACAATCTTTTTATCTGTTATATCCTTAACTAAATGATTAATTATTTTAAGAAATATAAAACTTTTCAATCACTTCATAATTAATAAGAATAAAATGATAAATTCATTATATCATTAATTATTTTCTTACTAGGTATTTCAATTAAAAAACAAACAAGTAAAAAGAGACGAAGAGAGTATAAGATATACACCAACTTAAGTTGTCGACTTGTCGTATAACAATGAGACTGATCTTAATTAATGCTTTCAAATTTAAGTCTTAAATTTTGAGAAAATTTTATTAAGAACATCATTGTAAAATGAGTCCTATAGCGCATAATTTATTAGAGCACCAACATTTTATACGGACTTCGAATATCGGTGAAAACCAAAAAAAATAAAATAAATGAAAATATATGATATATGGTTTCCAATTTTACAATTCAACACATGCCTCGAAAATATTGAATGTGAACATACACTTACATTGATTATTAAAATTATCCCCATGTGCACATGAAGTATAAAATTATTTGATATGACTTTAAGAAATTAAACATATAGGAACTATTTATATACATTATATATTGACACCTCCTTAGTTTCTTGGTGAATCTATCTTTTTATATTTCGACATATTTTAATGATAATTTTGATTCCGCCACTAAATAGAAGAATGAGGCTTCATAGCATTGATCATACCAAGATGTGCAAATAAAATAAATATAGATATATTCCAAGTTATTGGAGAAGGTACTTTTCTAGTGTTTGACAAAAAAATTGACTTTGACTTTCGCTTTCGCTTTTGCTATAGAATTTATTAGATCTATTTTTCTTTTCCTTGTCCCGTTTATCAATGACGTGGATGAAAAACTCGATGGCTTGCGTGAGCGCGTATGATGCCTCACTTTTAGTCTAGCCGGCTTGGGCATGTTTGAGCCGATTAAATGAGGAAAATTGACCCGAGCTCTTGAGCCCCGGATTTTAAAAGCAGCTTGGTCATAAGCCAATGCTGCATCCTCCGGGGTTTCATATGTTCCTAACCACAGCCTCGCACCTTTCCTATTCGGATCTCTTATCTCCGCCGTGAACGTCCCCCATTGCCTCCGTCTCACACCTATGTACCGCCTCCAATCTCCTGGCGTGTTTTTCTCACGCGCTACCACCATGTTAGGTCCCTTTATAATTTCCTCCTCGTATTCAAACTTTTCATGTGATTCGATTGAAAGGGAGCTACCTAAACTTGAGAGAGCACTATTAGGTAATTCGACGTTGTTTAAATTCATAGGTGAAAAATATTCAGAACAATCGAAATCATTTAGAAAATGTTGCTTTACTGATTTAAGAAAATCAAAATCAGATAAAGAGAACTTCATATTGATATTCATTTTTTTTTCTCTATAGATATTTGGATGAACTTTCACAAACTATTTTTATTTATACCCTTTGGACTTATACATGTAGCGACCTAGCTAGTCCGTACATATTATTGTTTAAACATATTTATTGAATTTCTAGGTTGGTTCCTTTTTAAGCACATGTATTTTATGTTTTTTTTGTTTATATTATTATTATAATGGACTTGAAGATAAATTAAATAAATTTATGAATTATTGCAACATGTTATGCCCATCACGATAAAGACACGTTTTTCTGAAAATTTAAGAGTCATAAAGGGAAATGTAATTAGTTGATGAGTGATGAGCAAGCAATGCCTAGTAGTATATATAAATACTGTTTTTGGTCATATATTTTTCTTTAATTTTACTAGAATAATTTACTTTAATGTTCAAACTATTTATTATTTTTAATGAAATAATTTATACTCATATTAAATACGTATAACTTGTTTCAAGCAACAATTTTCGTTCACATAGATTGAGTTTGAAGGAGTATTTTCCTTATGTTTTAGGTACAACGTAACGTAATTAAATATATCTTTCAATATATGTCATATTAGTTTTCAAGCGTTAATTACATATATTGAATTGCAAATAAATGTTTTCGCTGATATTTTAAAATTGGAGTACCAAAAGACCTTCATGATTATATACTTTAATTATGTTCTTTAATTCGGCGACGACTCAATTTAGAAAGTTAAGTATCATTTAATAGTTTCAATTTATTACAATTAATAAAACAAATTATATTTTATTAATAAAAAAATAAATTAGCACTACTAGAAATTTGATCTACTGTCACGGTTCATTTACCGTTGCAATAGATATTACTATCGTAGCCATAGGTCTAAGGCTACTGTTACGTTAAACGCTACAACAGATCGCATAGCAATAGCTCTGTTGCTACGATTTGATGCGACGGGTCATATAACCGTAGCCATACATGGACCTATTGTCACGGTTCTCACTTGAATTAATTGCCAACGATTATGGTCGTAATGGTACAATTTTGAACCGTTGTAATAGAGGTTTATGCATCAGTTCTATTGATGCTATGGCTACAGTTTTTCTTTCGATTCAACACATCGTTTCATTCTATTGCGACGGTTTTTATAGGGTAATGCAACACTTTTAAACAATTATAGAACTGTTGCTTAATGGCTATTACAACGGTTATTACATGATATTGCAACAATTCTAATGCAACAATACTTAGTAAGCTATATTGATACGTATATATACTATTGGTCCACTTCCACAAATATTATATTATGAGCTATTGCAGTAATTTTATAACATAAAAATACACAGAAATCGTTCACGAGAATAAATGTTCATTATCAAAATTAGAATTCAAGATCCGTGATTCTAATATCAATAAAAGCAAAATATACAAATCTTTTTATAGCATTCAAAAAAGGTGAAACACATGCACCACACAATTTTCAAAACATCAAAAATATATGATTTCTAGAACATCAATAACATCAATACTTCAGCTCCTATGTCAAGTCTTCACTACTGCTTTCATCGCCTTCTTCGATTTCATCACCTGCATACAATTAGAAAAAATATAAATAATTTAGCAAATTTTTTGCAAAATCTTAATGGATCCACAATAGTGATATAGTACAAGTTATTACTCTATATATAATACATACATATATAAATTCAATAAATTCAAATAATATACTATTTAGAGTATGGAATAATCTAATCATGAGTATTTCATGTTTCACTGTGATGATGTGAGATGGGAGGCTTTGGAAATTAAGTACAGTAACAACCATTAGCTTTTAGAATTGTTAAATTAAATGTTGTCTGCCATTGACTTAACTTTACTCTAACAAACAAGTTGGCAAACTTCTCACATTCCTCAACATATCTCTTATCATAAACCATCAAAAACCTCAACTCTCTTTACAAATCTTGAATCAACACTTCTTTGTCTCTCTACATACAAACCTCAAATCTTGATATTTTCATTATGTTAAGTTGTTGGAAGCAATGTCTGATTTTTATTCTGTTTTTTACCATTGTTATTTCAGAAGGATCAAGATTGCCTAAGGCTTCTACTACTTGGGAACAAACGTTGCCTAAGAAATCGCATTCCCTTCTTCAGCACCATCTAAAGGCACAAACTCAGTCACTACTTCTTCTACAATGACGAAAATAAATCGAAAACTCTCTTCTGATGATGGGAGATCAGTGTAACAATTGGAGTAACATTAGATCAATTTGAATGTGTACAAATATGTAAAGTTGATTAAGAATTTGCTGTCCACTATGTTGGTTCGGCTACACATAATCGTCAAGCTGGGAGTCAACACTATCATGCTAGATATACAGGTTCTTATATCTATGCATCTGTCTTATTATTATAATGGACTTGAAGATAAATTAAATAAATTTATGAATTATTGCAACATGTTATGCCCATCACGATAAAGACACGTTTTTCTGAAAATTTAAGAGTCATAAAGGGAAATGTAATTAGTTGATGAGTGATGAGCAAGCAATGCCTAGTAGTATATATAAATACTTTTATTGGTCATATATTTTTCTTTAATTTTACTAGAACAATTTACTTCAATGTTCAAACTATTTATTATTTTTAATGAAATAATTTATACTCATATTAAATATGTATAATATTAAATATGTATAACTTGTTTCAAGCAACAATTTCCGTTCACATAGATTGAGTTTGAAGGAGTATTTGCCTTATATTTTAGGTATAACGTAACGTAATTAAATATGCTTTTCAATATATGTCATATTAGTGAAATCATTTTCAAGCGTTAATTACATACATTGAATTGCAAATAAATATTTTTGCTGATATTTAAACTTAGAGTACCAAAAGACCTTCATGATTATATACTTTAATTTTGTTCTTTAATTTGACGATCTAATTTATTACAATTAATAAAATAGATTTCATTTTATTAATAAAAAAATAAATTAGCTAGGAATCATATAGTTTTAATATGAAATTACAATCTATCCCTATTTAGTTTGTAATTACATTAATTCTTGAAAAAGTAAACAAACCAGATATATATGTAGCTTGGATACATTAATAACTAGCTCAGGTACATTATAAAATAAATCGGATACATAATATGTAGCTCGAATACATTATAAAATAAATCAGATACATAATATATAACAAGAATACATTAAAAACTAATTCAGATACATTAAAAACTAGCTCAGACACATTACTAAATAATTTAGAATTAAGAGAGAAATAAAAGATTTTAGAGATTTTTAAAATAGAAAGAAGTAATAGACATAAGGAAAACATAAGAGATGTATTTTATTAATTTAATTTAAAAAAAAAAAAAAAACTCAGTAAAGATAAGTGGTAGCAGGCTAACTCTGGTGCTTGTGAGGCTTTGGGCCTACTAGCGGGCTAATTTGGGCTGGACTAAAAAGTTATGATTTCCTTCATAAAATAATTCAAACAAGAGAAAATTTTCAAATAAACACAAAAATGAAATTAATTAGATTTTATAGCTATAGTTTACTCATTACGATTCACAGTTACATATGGGAAGGAGGAGAGCAGTGAGCGAGATTGATAGAGTGAGGAGAGAGGGGTTTGAGGCGAATTATATTTGTAGATGTGTCAAATAATTATATATATGTAATTGATATACATATGTATAAGAGAGGAGACAGACACATGTAATTATAGCTAAAATTAAGGTGCAAGTTGTAATTATCGAAAAATATAGTTATGTTTGCAAATTAACTAGTACTATGTTTACTCATCTGCGTAATTTCCCCTTCAAAATAAGTAGAAACTATTTAATTCCTACCGCATTTACTGATTCTCCCTGTATTTTGAAATGATTACATTATATATCACTAATTAATAGCGTCATTCCAAATTTGAAATCAAATACAGTTAGATATACACGATTATTGCTAACAGAAGGAGAAAGATAAGAGAGAATAGGAGGGAGGTAAACAAGATTTTTCTCTGTGTTGATACATGTGAATCACACTAGATATACATTAGATACATGTACTTATATGTATCTTCTGTGATTCTGTCACGACCCAAAACCGGGGCCGCGACTGGCACCCACAATTTCCCTCCTATGTGAGCGAACCAACCAATCTAACCCTTATCATTTTAACATATATCAACAGAAAATAATGCGGAAGACTTAAACTCATTAAATAA
>NC_028637.1:94151956-94194608 GCF_001406875.1 Solanum pennellii
CTCCGTCCTGACGGTCAGAGACTCGTTTCCCGTACCAATTTCTCAAGAGTTGAAGTGTTTTGCAACGGGAGCTTACGACGGCTCGTCGTGGATGTGACGGCACGTCCTGCAGGTCCGTCACCGATTACAGAGAGTCGATTTTCAGTACCCAATTTCAGAATTTCTAAGTATGCTGAAACGAGACATCTGTGACGGGCCGTCGTGCCTATGACGGTCCGTCGTGATGTCCGTAATCTTAGCCAGTTTTTCCAGAAATAAATCTGCTGCTCAAAACGACTAAACAGGTCGTTACAGATTCACATGTATTTGCTAATAGGAGAGTGATGAGTGAGACGAGAAGGAGGAGAGCGAGATTTCTCTGTGCCTCAGATACATGTAAATTCACTTGGATATTGTATATCTAAAACAAACTACATATAATTTTGACCTCATGTAACTCTACATACACGTACTGAAAGTATCTAAATGCACCAAAATATGATAACATTCATAATATTACAAACTAGATAGCGTATTTCTAAGTAATTATTTTCTTAACTAGGGAAATTTTTATTAGTTACCTTAAAAATAAAAATATATTTGTTCGATATCCGAAGTTTTTGGATTATGAATTGGATTCAAATTTTATTTTTAAAATATACGAATTAAGTGAGTTTGTTTGATTTAACAGACTCTGTTAGCTAAATATTTTTTATGTTTGTGACTAATGTCTACACTACCAAAATTGATTTACTATTTCTTGTTTTTGGAATATAATGTTTCCAACAATTTCTGCCATCATAATGAATTATTAAGTGTACGTAATACTACTAAAAATCTCTGAAGTTGACATGTTAAATTTAAAATTTTGGATGTTAGTTAACCTAATAATGATGTGCAGCACGTGCTACTTTTTAATTTATCTTATATTTATGAATTATACTTCTATTTTTACTCTGCTTCTTTGATTAATTAACGATGGAAATTAAGTATGCCATCGCTTTCTAAAAAAAAAATTTCAACACAATACTGTTTTTGGTGGTATATAAAAGGATATATAATTTTTTCCAATGATTACCGGTTGGTATCAACAAATTGATTGAATGATTAACCACTAATCATTTGTTTAAACAAACATAGTGTTGCATGGGTAAAATAATTTTAACGATGTCTTTTACATATAATGAAGTTATTCTCTTTTTGTATAGTAATGAGCACTGGCAGAGCAACATACGGTGGCGATCGATATCTCTTCGTTAAAAGTTTTTGTGTACAGCTAGATAAAAATTATTTTTTATTGGCAGTCCTTGATTTCTCCACTATTTGAACTTTTTTATATTTTGACACATATTAATCAAAATTCAAGTGTCTAATAATAATAATGGTTGAATGGCAAAATAAAAAAAATTATACTCCATTATTTAGGGTTTGAATCATGGACTCTTTCATTCAAATGGACATCCATTACCATTAAATCAAAGACATAGATTTTGCTTTGTCTAGCTTTAAATATATATTATTTAAATATATAATTTGACATATAATTATAATGTAATTTTTTGACAAACAAATAAGCCGCTGACAACATAGTACTAACTTCTGATCTTCTCAATACAAGTGAGAAATATTTTTTTTTATACGTATTCTCTTATTATATGAGAGACAATTTGTGCTAAAGCAGACACGTCTACATCGACGTAGCTGCTTCAGCGTGTTAAGAAAAAAATATAAAACTTTTTTCTTTTAGAGAAATGCACAACTACCTTCTTAACCTATATTCGAAATTCCATAAACATATTTATACTATGCACAAGTACCTTCTTAACCAACGTTGGGTCCACAAGATAGTGCCACATAGGCAAAAAAGGAATGGAAAATTATTAACAAAATAAGTTCAGGGGGGTAATAGGATCTTTGTATAGTATAAGTGTGTATCTGAGATTTCGGACATAGGTTGAGGAAGTACTTTTGCATTATTCCTTTCTTTTATTCTACTTTTACAGTTCGCGCTGAAGCATACACGTCTCTATCGACGTGCCTACTTCAGCGTGTTTTGAAAAAAAAATTAAGAATTTATTTTCTTTGTTCTTCTTTAATTTAATTAGTGTATAATTTTTTGAATTATGGAATCTACTTCTTTTGTTCTACTTTAATTTAATTAATGTACAATTCTTTTGAAATTACGAAATGTTTGTGCTGAAACAGGCATGTGTCCGTCGACGTGCCAGCTTCAGCATATTTCGAGAAAAAATAATTTTTATGTTCTAATTTAATTTAATTAGTGTATATTTTTTTCAAAATTATGATATTCGTTTTAGCTTTGACTTTTAAATTCATATCTTTAGTTATTGCTTTATTATTTTGAATGTCGGTAATATTTATTTATATCTTGTAATTACTTTAGTAAAAAATCAAAGATCAATAACGAAAAATACAACAATTCATCTTAATGGACATCTTCACAATAAATTTGTGCAAATAAAAAATAATTAACAACTTAAATATCTAAAATATATTAAAATTTAATCAACTTTTTAAATTTAATCTATATTACATATATAAAAATAAAAAAAATACCACTAAGATATAAATCGGCGCTAGCACGAACTTTATATATATAAAATATAAATGAGAGTGGACGATAATTTGAAGTGAAGTGGTGGTAATTAGTAAGAGTTAGTGGGGAAAATATATCAAAATAGTTACATGAGTTGTATAAAATGGTGACACCTTTGTATGCCCACAAGGCCACAAATACATTATCCACTTTAATATTTCTATTTTAATATTAAATATTCATAAAAAATCAATATTTTCTACATTCTACAATTTTTGTCTAATTTTTATTATCAATTACTAGCTATTTTTAAAAAAAAATACAAAAAAACAAATACAATACTTGTCCAATTAAAAAAAAAGCATAATACATAAATGTTTCCCTTAACTTGATCTCATTTCACATTTATACCCTTCACTTTGAATATGCACAAGTAGACACTTAAACTTGTATAAAGTTGAAAAAGTAGACACATGAGCCCTATGTGGCACAATACACGTAGGACAAAAAATGACATGTAAATTGTCATATATGACATGTGTGTCTATATATTCAAGTTTATAAAAATTGAAGTGTTTACTTGTGCATATTCAAAGTTAAGGGCATAAATGTAAAAAAGAGACCAAGTTAAAGGAAACATTTATGTATTATGCTTTTTTTTTTTCATTTTGACAAATTTAAATTTCAAAATTTTACTTTATCATGTTTTAACCATAAAATTAAGACATTATTTTAATTTTAGGATCGTGAAGTTAAAAAGTCTTTTATATTTTTTTAAAACTCCATATTTACATTAAATTGGATTGTTTTTTAACGGGCGGATGTATTTGTTATCACTCTCAAACGTGTGGAAGATCTTGGTCGAGTACATTTTCAAAGACATGATTGAAATAGTCAGTTTTTAACAAACTATTTTCTGTTTTAGTCTGTCTTAAAAAAAATGATGCATTATTTTTATTTTTTTTATTTTTAACAATATTTCAATTTCAACATTCTACTTATCATGTTTTAACCGTAAAATTAAGACATTACTTTATTTTTAGGATCGTGAAATTAAAACGACTTTTATATTTTTTTAAAACTCCATATTTAAATTAAATTAGATTATTTTTTTAACGGATGTATTTATTATCACTCTCAAATGTGTGGAAGATCTTGGTCGAGTACATTTTCACTGACGTGCTGAAATAGTCTGCTTTTTAGAGACTACTTTCCTTTTTAGTCTGTTTTAAAAAGAATGATGTTTTTCTTTTCTTTTTGACAATATTTCAATTTCAGCTTTTTACTTATAATGTTTTAACCATAAAATTAAGACATTATTTTAATTTTAGGATTGTGAAATTAAAAAGTCTTTTATATTTTTTAAAAACTTCATATTTAAATTAAATTAGATTATTTTTTTAACGGATGTATTTATTATCACTCTCAAATGTGTGGAAGATCTTGGTCGAGTACATTTTCACTGACGTGCTGAAATAGTCTGTTTTTTAGAGACTATTTTCCTTTTTAGTCTGTTTTAAAAAGAATGATGTTTTTCTTTTCTTTTTGACAATATTTCAATTTCAACTTTTTACTTATAATGTTTTAACCATAAAATTAAGACATTATTTTAATTTTAGGATTGTGAAATTAAAAAGTCTTTTATATTTTTTAAAAACTTCATATTTAAATTAAATTAGATTATTTTTTTAACAGATGTATTTATTATCACTCTCAAATGTGTGGAAGATCTTCGTCGAGAACATTTTCACAAACGTGACTGAAATAACACCCAAAAATAGACAAGAAATAAATTATTTGTCTTCTTATATAACCTTGAAATAATTTCTTTTTATATAATGTTGAGTATCGGAAAATAAAATTCTCTCTGTTTAAAAAAGAATAATTTAATTACATAAGTTAACTTATAATGGAGCTTAATAAAATAACAAGACTTTCAATCTTGTGATTCAATCGAGTTATACCAAATGTACGAAAATGTCTTTTCATTTTATGGTCTTAAATTTGACACGTAAAATGTTGAAATCAAAATGTTACTAAAAATAAAAAGAGACGAGTCATTCTTTTTAAAATAATAAAATTATTACTCATGCTTTCAAAAAAATACTTTTAAAATATACATTAATTAAATATATATTCTACATAAATTGAGACCGAGAAAATACCATAATCCCGTAACTATCTAGTGATGTAGATGTTCTTATTATGTTGGTCCACTTTAACTTACCTTCTCATATCCACCGTTCAGTTTGATTCACTATTTCTTACCGTACATTTTCTATCTATTTTGTTATCGCACTTACTCTAATAATTGATTCAAAGTAATTATTAGATTAAAATTTTTTATTATTTAATAAAATTTTAAAAAGAACTATCAAAATTTCATTAGTTTAAGAGTTAATTATTTAAAATATATTTTAATTTATAATATTACGTATTTTATTAAACTTTTATTTGGTGCATTAGTTACATTCAGATACATCCAGAAATATGTATCTTAGGAAACATGAGGTCAGATTTGTTCAGTAAATTGCTTTCAAGTAGATTCCTATTGATCTCGAATACATAACAAATATGTTAACCTATCTCCCATCTTACTTATTACTCTCCTATATATTTGGTATTTCAAATACATGTGAATCAAATTAATTGTATATAATTTTTGCTTGCTTATCTTTCTATTTTAGTGTATCTGCTAGTAAAAATGCATGTATCGAAACATATATTTCTCAATATATAATAGCAAACTTTTAAATTCAAAATATAATACGTAATATTAAAAGTATATAATAGTGAAATGTGTTTAATTACATATCCTTTAACAAAATATCATAATTTTGTAGTCAAAAAGTATTAACTAAAAATAAAGTTTATGAGAGAATATTTAATATTATATCCGAGATTTAGTTATTCATATTATATCATTATAAAATAATACATAATTTTACTTTTGACTTATATAAGTATTAATTATACGAATTTCTAAATTTCAAATCAAACTATATTAAATTCAGACATACATAATTATTAACTAACTATCAAATATGATCTTATCTATATATAATTTAATATTTGTATAATTCACTTCAAATATGAATCAAAATAGTAATGAAGTAAGTTTATAATTATTTAGATAATTTTTTAAATAATATATCAAATCAAACATAAATAAGCTAAAATAAATAAATAAACTGGGAAAGTTAATGTTTTTGTCTATGACAGAGAAGGTACGGAACCAATAGGGGTGTGACAAATGGTTTGGTTGGGTTGGATTGGATTTGGATGGGTAGAATATGAATTTAGAAAAAATGGTTTGAACTATAATCCATCCAAATATATTATGAGCAAATATGAATTTGGTCAAATATGATTTGAGCAAAATGTATCTAACCAATTTAACTAAATTTGTTTTTCAAAAAATAAATTTCCCTTCCCCATAGCTCCCCCCCCCCACCTTCGATCAACCCACCCCTAATATCTTTTTTTCCAAAAACAAAAAAAGAATCTGTTTTTTCAAAAAAAAAATAAAAATTTACCCCCTCCTCGCTCCACCAACCTACCCCTAAAATTTTTTTGTTTTCCAAAAACAAATTAAATCCTTTATACAAACAAAAAAATTAACCGCCTTCTCCGCGCATACCCCGATCCTCACCTTCCACCAACCGATCCCTTAATTTTTTATTTTTCAAAAAAAATAAAATTTATTTCATTTCTTACTTATATGGGCTGAATATGAATTCTTATGTTAACACATTTTATTCATATTTATCTGAGCTTAAATAGGTTGAAGATTATATTAATTCATTTAATAAAATGAAAAAAAATATGAGTAAAATGATTTCATTTCACTAATTATATGGATCGAAAATGTCATCCCTATTAAGGACTAGTAAGTGTAATCATTAAACAATGATTAGGGATAATAATTGGACAATGAGTAGTCATTGCGAAATTGTGTGAGGAATGGTGATTAGCTAATTAGAAGAGGCACGGGTTACGGTAATACATTATTATTAAAGTTTTGATATATTAACATACGTAATTAAATATTAGGTTTATTATATTATATGATTATTATGAAATTGATGATATTATGACTTTGAATTTGAAAAATATGAGAGTTGACATATTAATTAACATTAAGTTTAAAAACTTGATTAAAAATTCGTGTTCTATGATTTTTGGGTCTAGGCTAGACTTATTGTAATATTGATATTATTAGTTTTGAAATTTTATTGTGATTATTTATTCAAATAGATTGTATTTATTTGGAAGCCCAACGAAAAGGAGAGACTCGAGTCCTGCAATACTTGTTTGATAATTTAAGGCAAGTGCGTTTTTTCAATCCTTATTAACTGTATAGAATCATATATTTTCTTGTGTTATTTGTTGGAGAGTAATGAGACTTGGTGATGAATTGACTTATTCATATCGAATCTTCCTAATGAGGAAAAAGGATAATAAAAAGCAACTCGATTATATATTAATGTGTGATACGTTGAGAACAAAAAGCAACACAATCTTGTAGGTGTTGTATCACGATTGTGTTATTGTAAACTGTGCATTGATATGGAATGATCATCTCCTCATCAATTGTGCGAACATGTCATTTGCATTGGTTTTGAGACATGGTTATGACAAGTGGTATGTGAGTTGATGGAGAATAAGGAATTAAAGAGTATGTGACATTTCGAGGGACGTGTCCCGCATCGCGACTAATAATATGATCTAAAGGACGTGTCTTACTCCACGAAAGATTTTATTATTGAGGGTCGTGTCGCACACTATAATGGATGCATGAACAAATATGTTCCCATGGATCCCAGACTGAGCGACAACATGTATGTATCGTTAGGTCCGACATGCATCACTACCCTTGCCTCACTGTTATCTACTGTATTTAGATTAACAAACCTGAAAAAATAAAAGTAAAATCCAACAATTACGAATACTTTTCAATGAAACTTGTGATTGGTGAACTTAATCTTGTGTGTTGCTAATCTATAATTGCTAAAGTGATATTGTCATAAGCTATGAACTTTCAGGTTGGACTAGTTTTATGCAAGTTGTAGGTGTGGAGGATCAGTTGGAGTGTAGAGAGTACTCTATACTCTTAGCTTTGTATTTAGGAGATTTTTTGCTTAGTACGCATGTGGTGTAGTATTCAAACCTTTTTTTTTACATTTGTGTAAGTTACGAGCCTCGATCTTCGTGATACTCTCTTCTCTCCTTGTCTAAGGCTTCCTATGGAAATTTTTGAGGTAGTTATTTGTCATCTCTGTGGACAATATCACTTGAGACTTACATATTTTCTTTTAAAGCTATTGTAATATATTGCAGGTTTGTGCACGTGACAATCAGATTTAAGAGTTAGTTAATTTGACTTGTTATCCGCATTAGTAATTTTATTAAACTATTATAATTATTATTATTTTATTTTCATATTTTATCGCAATGATTGAGTTTTAAGCTAACTTATCTTGGTGGAATAAAACGAGTGTCATCATATCCATTCTTGAGTCGTGATAATAAATCACAATAATTAACAATTTAAAATATTTAAAATTATATTAAAATTTATTTGACTCTGTAAATTTTATATCACATAAATTGAGACAAAAAAACAATATATTAAACCATGCTAGCGTAGGCACCTGTCACTACAACAAAAATAATTTTAGCGGCATTAAATATTAACATTAATTAAGAGTGCTAACGTCTTTGCTGGCATTAGTTAAATGACATTAGAACCGATGTCGCTAAAGACTTTAGAGACATATGTAAAGAGTGACAATTGCCGCTAAAAATACATATTTAGCGATAATTCAGAATTAAATGCCGCTAATGATCCATTTTGTTGTAGTGTGTGTCTAGTGTTGGTAGATAGAGGGCTTAATAAATTTATACCTATTTTATACCTACTAGAAGTGATAATTTAATTTTTTAAAAGTTTGTGTGAAGCTCACAGCGGATACTATAGTTTAGAACAAATAAAATGATGACAGGTGATAATTGAATTGGATTATTTTTTTTTAAAAAAACAAGACTAGTAAAAATAATTATAATTTTGACATAATTAAAACTTTATAATATAATTTACTTCATTACGATGCATAACTTTATGTAGACGGAGAAGATAAACAAGCGAGATTGAGAAAAAGAAGAGTAAGACGAGTGAAATATGGAGAGAGTGATGTTGGTCATCGGAAAGAGGCTCAAGCATCAATAACTTACTACTAACAACACTATGGGTCGTTTGGTAGCTAGTTAGAATTATACAAAGATTAATTAAAAGGAGAGATATATTATTTTATGCAGAATTTTTTTATTCCACGTTTTATCATGCAGAAACTATAAAGAAATATACAATTTCCCTCATGACTTATATGTAGGGGTGTCAAAGGTACGCTTCGGTCGGTTATATTTTGAAAAAATATATCATCCCAAATTTTCAGATATTTTTAATATTCAACCAAAACTATATTTTTTAAAATCATCCCAACCACATCAGTTTCTCTTCCGTATCACTACGGTCCGGTTGATTTTCATTTTTTTTTTACTTCTAAAGTAGGCATAACACATAAATATGCTCTTCATTTTGGGTGTGCACAAGTAGACACTTAAACTTTTATAAAGTTGAACAAATAGACACACATGTCCTACATGTAATTTTTTGTCCTACGAGGTGTCCTACACGTATTTTGTCATAAAGGACTCATGTGTTTATTTATTTAAAAGTTGAATAGTTAAAGTGTCTGTTTGTGCATTATGAAAGTTGGAGGTCAAAGTTAAAATTAGAAGTCAAGTTTAGGGTACAATATATGTATTATGACTTCTTTTATAATATTTTCTAAAAACCTGATAAATGAAAGACTAATTAAAGGACAAAGGCCCCGAGTCATCTCCAAAGGTCTAGAACCTAGGTTATATCTATATTTGATAAATGTTAAAAATATGTTTATGTAAAATTTAACATATTGTTAACATATAAATATATTTGCATACATGTAACTCGGTTTGGTTCGGGAATTTTTCGATTTTCTTTTGTAAATTAAAACGACCATCCCAGGTGTTCGATCCGGGATACACTTAAATAAAATTCATGATTTTACTAAAATATGACGTAAATTGGTATGGTACGATTCAATTCGGTTGGTTCGGTCGATTTTTCATATTCTTTTGACACCCCTATCTGTATATATATTTATTATACGAATATCCAAAATACAAATCATACGTATTTACTGAAAAATGAAGTTAAAAATGAGTTCCCTCGTGAATAAGATATGCTAGTTATCATGGATTATTATTTGAAGTGATAATTTATCTTTTAAAATCTTAAGGTTTATTTGTGACATTTAAAAATCCTACAATGGAGTTTTAAATTTTCATTTTGATTCACTCATCAATACTTATTTATAAGATATAGGAATATTAATATCAATCAATTTCTAAGCATAAAATAGAAATTGTAATATAAGAAATCATTATCTTTTTTCTAATTCTAAGTATATAGAAATACATTAAATATGATATGACCTCATAATATAAACTCATTTTAAGCGTTTGCGAAAACTTTAAGATCGGATAAATAATTAAGTCATTAATTTCCACCGTTCATTTTTACTTGTTAATTATAATAAATATGCTCTTTAACTTGACTTCGAATTATATTTATGCCCTTCAACTTTGAGTGTGCACAAGTAGACACTTTAATTTGTATAAAGTTTAACAAATAGACACACATGTAAATTTTTTGTTCTACATGGTGTCCTACGTGTATTTTGTCATGTAGGACTCATGTGTTTATTTATTTAAAAGTTGGATAGTTAAAGTGTCTGTTTGTGCATTATGAAAGTTAAAGGTCAAAATTAAAATTTAAAGTCATATTTAGGATTCAATATATGTATAATGTCTATAATAAATATGTATATCCATTACTATTCACTAAAGTCATCTTTCAAAGCCTTTCCTTAAACATTGATGGTTCGTTTGATCGCTAGTTATAGTTACGCATGAATTAGTGATGAGAAAATATTTATTATTATATGTGAGATTTAGTTATTTCATATTCTATCATACATAAAATAATACATAATTATCCTTATGACTTAATTAAGTAGTAGTTACACAAATTTCTAAATTGCGAATCAAACTATATTAATTTTATAGACACACAAGTTACCTCCTAATTACTAATTATTAAATATGATATTATCTATATATAATTTAATATTTGCATAATTCACCACAAATTTGATTCAAAATAGTAATAAAGTAAATTTATAATTATTTTGAATTATTGTAAAAGAAAGCTCAATTTCAAACATGAACAAATAAAAATAAATAAACAAACAGGGACAAATATACACTAAATTAGATAGTACATTTAAATATTAAAACCACATATTAGTCGTCCTAACTAGCAAAACAAAAATTCAAATTGATATGTGTACAATGGAAATTTAGTTAAGTTTAAGATAAAAAGATATGTGGAAAAAAATCAATACAAACAGGACAGTCAGTCGATAACAAACGCAAATACTTTCAAAGATCATCACATGCAATATACATCTTGTCCATGTGTAACGATATCATTTTAACTACTAAAGTTTTTCATTGCATAAAACACTATTTCGATAGATTTTAAATAGATATTTTGAACTATTCTTAACTATAATTATATAAGTATGGGGTAATCTGAATAATTAAGATTAGTAGTGACCTACTTTCATTATTTTCATATTTATTCTTTTTAATAATTAGGTTAGTAAATAATCATAGGAAATAAAATAAAAATAAAAATAAGAGAAAGAGGAAGCTGCACATCGAAGGCAGCAACCCCAAGTACCAAATAGGTATGTATTTTCGGATTTAGTAATTAATAGTGATTTACTAATAGGTACTAAATCAATGATTAGTCAATCATAGTAGATAATAATTGCTAAATCATAAGGTATCTTATTTTAATAGGATATTGTACTATACTTTTCGTGAAGTCGTCATCATCATAGGCAGGAATTAGAGAAATTATGGGTTGTGCATATTTTATAATTTTTAGCTTTGAAAGTCACTAGTTCATAAATTTTTTTTTCTCCTTATAATGTTGAATGGGTTTAAAATTGTTTTGATGGTCTAAAAATAATTATATATATTAGAATATATTTATGGGAGTATTTGGAGAAATTAGGACTTAACCTTAGGTTTGAATTTTAGGAAATTGATTATAGAACTAGGTTAGTTTTTAGGTCTAGATTAGACATAAAATAATATGGACGTTTATAGACTCGTTAATTCATGAATTATGTATATACATTTGATAGAATGGAAAGGTTTGGAAACATTAAGGAAAGGAAAATCATTGGATAAGTAGTCTGCTTAACTTCGGTTTTTCGGTGGAGGAAGATTATGATTTATGCTATTTGATAGTAAACTCTTAATAGTGATTGATATGCATTGAATTATATTGTGAAGTTCTCTATGTACTTGATTGTGTGATCATGTGACTTGGTTAGGTGGTTTGTGATTGGTCTAAAATTATGAGACCGTGAAATTTATAATCTGAAAACCTCTCTATCGAAGTGTTGTTTTGAATAAAGAAGGCTTGATGAAATATTATTAACGAATGAAAAAGTGGCGATAATAAATGATAATTAATAATACTTTTGAATCATAGTGTCATGTTCCGACACTCTATTTTTTAATACAGTATTTTTAGATCGGGGTGTCACGTTCTGACACAGTATTTTAGATCAGAGTGTCACATTTCAACACAGTATTTTTGAATCGGAGTGTCACGTACCAACATGATATTTTTGGATCAGATTGTCACGTCCCGACACGGTATTTTTGGATCGGAGTGTCACGTTCTGACAAAGTATTTTGAATTCGAGTGTCACGTTCTGACACGGTAATATTGAAGGAATTTGATATTGAATTAACTTAAGATACTTAATCTCAAAGAACTCATTTCCCAAATGAGCGTGGTGTGGAGGCATGAGTCCTCATATGCATAATTGATATTGTTATTGATTGCATACTTACTTTTGTGTTGTTGTTATTGGTTCATGTTGTTTGTAGCTGTCCACATGTTAAATGTCATAGTTGATTTTATACTGTTATTTCATGTATATTAGTTTCTATTTTGGGTTGGCCGATGATACCTACTTAGTACATTTGCTCTG
Organism: Solanum pennellii; assembly: GCF_001406875.1. NCBI lineage: Eukaryota > Viridiplantae > Streptophyta > Magnoliopsida > Solanales > Solanaceae > Solanum > Solanum pennellii. The sequence continues at coordinate 94,164,677 of NC_028637.1, forward strand.
TACTGAGCCCTACTTGTATTTTTCTTTGTTTTTCTTTTATGGAGTGCAACGAGTGTACCGGCAACTTCAACTCGCCCTCAGCTCTAGCAAGTCCCAGCACATCAGGTTCCAGGGTGAGCGATTCATTCTAGCTAATGTTGGATTCTCTTGTCATCACATGATGTCCTTAGATTTCAACATAAATCATTTATTTCACTCATGTATAACTTGTTACCAATCTGTGTTAGGAAAAATCAGATTACTGACTAGTAAATTTTGCAGATACACAAACTAACCAAAATTTACTGAATCAGTAAGAAGAAGAACATAAATTTAATTAATAAAAACTAAAATATGTAAAACACATGCCAGAATCTGAAAAAGTTCAACAGGAAAATGATCAAGTCCACTGAACTCACAGTGTCCCCTTAAGGAAATTATTCCCCCCTAGTATTCGAGATTTGATTTGGTACCAAGAACTCTGGTATCAGCGAACCACTCAAGGATAGTAAAAACTCTGGTGCAGAAGAAGAAGAAGAGATAAGAGAAATTTGTTAGGAAAAAATCTAAAGAGTAAATGGAATTTATAGGCAAGAGGAATAGGTTTCGAAAGGTTGAAACCCTTTCAGAATCCACACGATCATTAATGAAAGTTTGCAACTTTTCAAATGGTACTGACTATTTCTTAAAGTTGCAACCTTTTCGAACAATCATTTCCAAAATGGCGGAAAATTTAAATAAAATTGGGAAGTTTTTAAATCAAATGGGTCGTGCGCAGATCCGAGTCGGATCGGATTAATCAACTAAAAAGTTGAAACGTTTCGATTAATTTCAACTAAATAACTGAAAACGCTTTTGTTATCAACTAATTAATTGAAACCATTTAATTTAATTAATTAATTAAGTAAATTTCATTAAAAAAATAATCTCTCGATCGAGCGGGGACGGCGCGAGGGGGGTTCCTCTTTCCAACTCTTTTAAAAATTAATAGGATTGTTTCTATATTTAAACTCTCATATTTTTCTTTCCACCACCGATGAGGGACAAATGCCTTTTCATTAAAGCATAAGAGGAATTTTCAAGTTCCCAACTCTTCAAGTTCTTTACTTTTCATGTTTCTCTCTTTCCCTCTATTTTCCATCAATTCTTGCTACATACCCAACAATCCCCCACATTGATGGAGAATAGTTATAACATAGGAATGCACAGACAAGTGTGTACTTTACATGCAAGGATTAATTGCATCTGGATAAGTAGGTTTCCCCTTGAACTTTCCGTAGTGAACATATGTTAGATATACTCCCTGCCCTACCTATTGCTGCTTGACTACCGCAATGTATGAAAATAGGTCCAACAGGTTTAGGACAGAATGAAATATCCTCTAAGAAATTCAGAAGTCATTCAGCTTCTTCACCAGCCTTATCCAAAGCAATGAATTGAGATTCCATTGTGGAGCGAACAATATATGTCTGTTTAACACATGGAGGTTCCTGTTGATATCGAGTTATGATTATTTTGGGCACGTGAATATCGTCCGTGCGATGGAGAAGTTATGATTATAATTTGGGCACGTGAAGATCGTCCGTGCAAATTTGGGCACGTCTATGTATTTTCGAGGAGTATCATGTATATACGGAGGAGAGAGTACTTGGTATTTCGAGGCATATTATTTCATGGTGTCATACTGCATTACGTCTCATGACATCCTTCATTCTTTATGAATACGTATTTTATTGGTAGTTGGAAAGTACTTGATATTTGGTTACTCTATTTGATGAACTTGATGTGTGTTACTGATATTGTGAGTGCCTCTTGTGGAGTCTGTAATTGATGAATATTGAGCTTATTGTTAAGATAATGAGATTGTTAGAATGTTGTTATTAAGATATGTGCTTGTAAATGGTGAACTGTTAGGATGGATTGGTTTTAATGTAGGTTGTAGTTGTAGAGGTTCGGTTAGGGTGTAAGAAGTACCCGTATTTTATTCCCTTAACTTGTGTTTAGAGGTTTATTTGCTGAGTACCGTGTGGTTTGGTACTCACCCCTTGCTTCTACAATTTTTGTAGTTTATTAGCCTGGACCTTGTGATATTTTCTCTTCTCCTTGTCTGAGGCTTCTTATGGAGATTTGTGAGGTAGCTGCTTGTCATTTCAGCGGACCTTCTTACTCCTATTTATGATCTTATTCTACTCTAGGAACAATGTCATATGAGAATTGTATTTTTCTTTTGATTCATTTGTAATACTTTAGAGGCTTGTACACGTGACAATCAGATTTTGGGGGTTTAATCGAGTTGACCTTGTTTTCCGCAGTATTTTATAGTATTAGACTTTTACTCACGTTTTACTTCTGCATTCACTATATTAGTTGAGTTTTAGGCTGACTTGTCTTTATGGGATAAGACGAGTGTCATCACGTCAATTTTGGATTATGACAAACATATATTTCAAAATTGGAAAACATGACTCTATGTTTAACTATAATTTCGTTTATTTCAAATATAGTTAAAATATATGTTTGAATTCTAGAGCCCTATATCAAATACTAATAAGCATAACCATGTTTTCTATGCTCAGAACCCCTTAATTTTTAATGTACAATTTTAATAACAATTGTTTCACTATTTCTCTAATAAGTTTTATATATAGCTTTGAATTGTATTTGTGTTAAAGATTTATTTTACTAAATTAGTCTATTAATTATATTTTATAAATATGACTATTGATACCTATGTAGTTTTTTTTATGACAAAAATGATAATTTTTAAAAATATTTTTCGTTAAAAGGATAAGTAATAAATAAAGCATTTTTTCATATACACCAATAAATAAATAAATTTCAAAGTAGATTTTGGAAAAAAAAATAGGAAAAAAATTAGAGGAAAGAGAAATCAACAACAAAGAAGCAAAATAGAACACGAATTATCAGGTCAGAATATAAACTTATAAGGTAATACCCTCATACAACTTGTATTATCTCATACATTTTGAAATTTTTTAAACTAACATGCAAATATTATAGTTGTTGAACAACTCAAATGATAGACATATGATAAATTAGATTAAAATATCATAATTTTTTTTTAAAAAAATGTAACACTAGTTAAATTAAATAATATGAAAGAAATCGGAAGAAAAAAAATAGAACTTAAAAAAGTAATTATAGTTTAGACATAAATTAAGATTTTATAATAAAATTTACTTAATTACGATGCATAATTATATGTTAGTCGGAGGAAGAAGCGAGTAATATTGAGAGAAAGAAAAGTGAGGTGAGCAAAATATGGGACAGTTACGTTGGACATTGGAAAGAGGTTCAAGCATCCGATAAAATTACCACCAAATAAATTAGAGTCATACCAAGATTAATTTTAAGAAAAGATACATTAGTTTACGCAGAATCTTATTTATTCCTCTATCATGCATAATAAAGTATATAATTTATGCTTAGGATTTATATCAATGTTAATTATACGGATTTCTAAATTACAAATCAAAGATAATATTTATTTCATACTGTGAAATAGGTCTTAGGCTTAACTCACACCCCAAAAGCTAGCTCAAAGGGAGGAGGATTGCCCAAGCCTTATAAGGAGTCCACCCATCTCATTAACCACCGATGTGGGATTTTTGTCATTCTTTAACACATACATATATGACTTACCTATTAATTTCTAACTATCAAAAAAATATTTATTATTTATATATGATTTAATACTTGTATAATTCATCTCTAACATAATTTAAGATAGTGATATAATAAATTTACTTTGGAAGATTTTTATTTATTTTTTAGTAAATTAGACGGTATATTTAAATATCCAAACCACCCACGTGTCAGTGGCTCAATGGCTGCAAATTAATACATGTGCAGCAAATATTCAGTTGGGTCATCTTCATACTCGGAAGGAAATTGACTGATCCAAATGTATTTGTCCAAAGACAGGACAAAATCAATAAAGGACAAACACTAAATAATACCAAATAATATATATATATATATATATATATATATATATATATATATTCGATTTTTAATTCTATAAATTCAGAATTTATAAAATTTTGGTTTTTGATTATATAAATTTAAAATTTGTATATGTTTATCCTAGCTATTTGTATATGATTTATTGATAAATTTGATTTGAATAAGTTATGAAAAATTCATAATAAATTACACCGTTTGTGTATCGGTAAAGATATAAACGGTGTTCTGAAAAAATTTCTAAACGTATAAATATAAAATGTGTATATACTTACCTTGTTTGTATATAGGTAACAAAATATACAACAGGTAAACGGAATATACAAACAAAAAATACCCTAGCAAACGAAACTACAACTATAAAGCGTAATTCAATTATATATAGCTATGAATCGTAATTACGCTTAATCTCTTTGTTATTTATGAAATTTTTATCTTAGTAGAGATGGCTTAACGAAATTCTTTTTACCTACTTGAAATGATAATCTATTTTTTTTATTAAAAAAAAACGGGTGAAACTCACTCAATACATATTATAGCAGATGAACGAATAAAATATTGATATGTAGCAATTGGATCAAAATGTTTTCTTAAAATAAGAAGTAAAAGATCACAATTGTTGTATTTGTTGGATCAATACATGTATGTTGTATTTGTTAAATCAAATTGTATCACGAATACAATTAATTTGTATATACTCTCTCATAATTTGTATTAATATTAATTATACGAGTTTTAAAACTACAAATTAAATATAATATTTATTTTATACATACATTACATAACTTACCTCCTAATTTCTAACTACCATAAAGAATATTATTTGTATATATGATTTAATACTTCTATAATTATGCTCTAACATAATTCAAAAAAGTGATATAATAAATTTAGTGTTTTTAAAAGTTAAAAGATATCATTTCAAATGAAATATATAAAACTAAACTCTGGAGATTTTTATTTAATTTTTTAGTAAATTAAACGGAATATTTAATTATCCAAACAAACCACGTGGCTGCAAATATATCTTCATAGAGGGAAACCAATTAAGTGGTCCAAATTTGTTTGTCCAAAGACAGTACAAAATCTATACTAACTTTCCGGTGGAAGAATTATTAAATAACGAACAATAAATAAATTGTTGTCACTATTTATACTATTTAATTGACACTTACATTAATTTTTTGGTGTGAGAACTGTTAATATTTATTAGCTAACCAATTTAATTAAAATATTAAGACATTAAAGTTACGCGTTGCTTAAATGTCGAGATCAGGGAACTCTATCCAATCCATGCGGCAAATCTGTTTGTGGTGGAAAAAAGTCAACAATAAAGAAAAAAGAAATAAATAGAATATAGAAAATCATTGAATTTGTTTGCTCCGATACAAGAGCTCGGCCCCGAAGCAAGATATGGTGGGTGCCAGCAACTTCCACTTGTTAGGAGTAGGGGCTGAAAAGAGCTCTTTGTATAGGTTGGATTTTCTGGGCTTTGATGCTTACCTTCTTATTATTAAAAGGGGAGGGTTTAATGAAGGAGCTGAAAGCCACTTGACTGTCTCATAACTCAATCCATCGAGTTGTGCATACATCCATTTAAACTTGTATAGATTTGAATAAGTAGACATGTGAGTCCTACATGGCATGATACACGTAGGACACTACGTTGGATAAAAAATGACATGCAGGACATGTGTGTCTGTTTGTTCAATTTTATAAAAGTTTAAGTGTCTACTTGTGTACACTCAAAGTAGAAGGGCATAAATGTGATTTGAAGCCAAGCGAGATTTCTATGCTTCCCAAATACATGTGAATTCACTTGGATACTTTATATCTAGGCTTAAGTCATCTACGGCCCCCTAAAGTTGTCCGCACAATTCAGTTAGACACCTCAACTATGGCTTGTACCTATTGAACACTCTAATATTAATGAATATGTACTTATTGAACACAAAATGATAATAAAGCTTTTAAAATATTGTGTGTGTAGTTCACGCACATTGTCTTGAAAAACAACCAATAATACTCCAACACGTGTCACATGGACCCAATTTATTGAATTTTCATTTTTGTTAATTCCAATCTTTAATTTTTTTAAAAAATTTGATTAAAAAAGAAAAGAAAAAATCATTCCTCCCCCACAGGAACTACCCATCTTTCTTCTTCATCCCTTAATGTCGATGGATACCTCCTACGACAATGAAAAAGAAGGAAAGAAACAAATCATTCCCCAACCATTTAGTTATATGTGCTTTCTTCTTCTTCTTCATTAGTTGTTACCCATTATTATAAATTAATGGAGTGAATATTGTAATTTTTGTGAAAAATAAATTAACTTTCATAAATTATTTTAAAATTAATTACCAAGAGAAATCGTGAGGATTTTAAAGAATTATAACAAATTTTCTGATATAATGTTACAACTTAATGTGTTAATGTTTGTTGATCGAAGTCGGAAATAGAAATGAACGGGAGTTGCCTTTAAAACTCAGATGTCCGATTATTTTTTTCATTCTTGCAAGTTCGATTTAACACTTAGAAGATTCAGTTTTTTTTTTATGAAGAGCAAAAAAAATAAAAAATAAAAAATCAACACAGAGTTTACAACAGTGAAAATGGGTAAAGAAGAAGACAACTGTTGATATAGCTTACAGGGAAGGGGGTGAGGGGATTTGTTTTCTTTTTGAATATTATAATGCAAAATACTTTTTTTTAGTTATTTTGATTAATGCAATGCCAAGTGTCATTATAAGAAAAAAAAGGTAGAAAATTATTATTAATAAAAAATAAAAAATAAAAATTTAGACTTGTTCACGCGCTTCCATGCAGTGAGATGCACTTATTTTGCCATATCAGCATTTTATGCTTAATAGATCGTGTTTTGAATAATTTAGGTGTTCAATAGGTACAAGCCATAGTTGAGGTGTCTAAGTGAATTATGCAGACAACTTTAGGGGGCCGTAGATAACTTAAGCCTTATATCTAAATAAATTACTTATAATTTTGACCTCATGTAAACCTAGATACATGTATTGAAAGTATCTGAGTGCACCAAAATATGATAACATTCATAATATTGAAAACTAAATAGCCTATTTCTAAGTAATTACTCTTAAATTTGACATTTTTCTAATTAATTACCCTAAAATAAAAAAATATTTGTTCAATATCTGAAATTTTTGAATTCAAATTTCTGTTAGCTAAGTATTTTTTTATGTACACTACTGACTACACTATGAAAATTGATTTACTATTTGTTGTTTTTGGAATATAACGTTTCCAACAGTTTCTGCCATCATAATCAATTAATGAATTATTAAGTAGGGGTTTGGTCATGTGATATCCTATCATGATATTATATCATAAGATGGAATTAGTGTTTGGATTTTAAGCTGATTCCATCTCATTGGATGTGATATTATATTTTTTTTTAAATCGTGATATGAAATCATATAAAAATACCGTATCATGATTTGAGTTATTTTAATACAAAAGTTGATCTACAAGTTTATATTTTGTTAAAATAATCCCACATTATATCTACTTAACTATTTATTTTACGTGTAAATAAAATTAATAATCACATCATCAATCACTTTTTTAAGTTTATTATTCTCACGGACGTAAAATTTATTATTTTCATCAACATATAGTCACTTTAACTCATACTTCACGATTGTTGAGTAATAAAATTTTGAAGAGCCCATGAAAGATGTTTCATTTTTACTCAAATATATAAATGAAACAATTACTTTAGTGGAGAACAAATAACTTTGTAATAATTTATTATAAGATTTTATGATTTTTTGTTTATTTGATAATATTAAATGAACAATTGAGGCTATTTTAATAATTTTAAAACTTATAAATTTTTATGTTTATAAGAAAATATACAGTATCAAAATTTTATATCGTATGTCTAAATAAAATTTTAATTTTATCTGATAATTTCATAATATAATACCATATCATGATATTATATCTCGTGGCTTATGTGTACGTGGTACTACTCAAAATTTCAGAAGTTGACACGTTACTTTTAAAATTTTGGATATGTTAGATAACCTAATAATGATTGTAGCACGTGGTACTTTTTAATTTATTATATATGTATGAATTAAAGTGGGTGTTAAGGATATATATTTTTACCAATGATTACCGATTGGCATCGACAAATTGATTGAATGATTAGCCAATAATCATTTGCTTAAAAAAACAGTGTTGCATCGGGAAAATAATTTTAGTGATGTCTTTTACATATAATATAACATTTAATTTTCAAAGTAAACTTTTTTCAATTCAATTCATTAACCATTTCTATTTGTGCTAGTTGATAGAAAATTTTAACTATTCTATGACCAAAAGACTTGGGGTTGGCTTGAATATATAGCATATATATCTGTTTTGCTTTGTCATATTTAAAGGAGGAGGCGCTGGTTCAAGCACTACAATATTAATAATTTCCAGTGATGATGTAATATTAATATTAATTAAAAGTATTAAAAATTTCATCGATATTAGTTAAAAGTCATTTGAATTAATATTGCTAAAGATTTTAAAAAATCACATAAAGAATATGAGTTATTATTAAAAATATGTATTTAGCAGCTATATATATTAGGTGCGGGCTTTTCATCGGATTTGATGGATGTTGTATTTCTTCAATGTTTTCATCCCAGGAGAATGTTGTCAAAACTTGAGCTACGACTATTATTAAGCATTGTGTTGCTCAAATTAATCGACAAAAAACTTTAGAAATAACAAGATAATATAGTATAACACAAAAAACTTTAAATTAATTAAATAATCTTCCTTAAATATAAAATCATTCTCCTTTTGTATAATAAATGGGTAGCGGTGAGCCACATACACTTATACGATGTCATTCGACACTTCTTCGTTAAAAATTACATTGTGCAGCTAGATAAAGTTATTTTTTTATTGACAGTCTATTATTTCTCGATGATTTAAATTTCTTGATATTTGGACACATGTTAATCGATTTTTTGTTTACGGACCTTAATTTCTCTGCAATTTGAATTTTTTTATATTATAACGCACGTTAAGCATTTTTTCATTTATCGTCCTTGAATTATCCGTAATTTAAACTTCTTTATATTCTGACACAAGTTAATTAAAATATTTATTCTGTCACGAGTAATAAGTTGACTTTGAAATATATGTTTTGTTTATGTTGAAAGAACTATGCTTGAAGATGAAATGGAATGAAAATGAGAAAGAGAGAATCACAGTGAAGAATGAGTGAAAAGAAAAATGTTATTCATCTTCTCTACAGTACATTTGATACCTCCTATTTATATACAATTAACTGACTTAATAAAGAATTCTAACTGACTAACTAATCTTGTTTATTGTTAATTAACAAACTAACTAATCCTAAAGTTAGTTATAACCGTATTTTGTCACTGTGCACTTTCATGTTCTCAACACTCCCCCTCAAGTTGAGGTTTGAAAACATCAATTAACCTCAACTTGTCTAATATGTAGTGATGTTGTTGTTCTACTAGAGATTTAGTCAGAATATCAGCTTCTTGATTAGTACCAGAGATATGTATTTTTTCTCTTCCAAAGTGACAATCTATATCAATATGTTTGGTCCTTTCATGAAAAATGGGATTACCAGCAATCTGTATAGCAGCCTTATTATCACAAAACAAGTTTACTGGTGGTTTGCTTCCATATTCATCTCTTTCAATAGTCCTACAAGCCAGATAATCTCTGAAACTGTAGAAGCCATGCTTCTATATTCAGCCTTTGCTGTACTTCTTGATACAGTTTCTTGTTTCTTTGACTGCCAAGATACTAAAGATTTTTCCAGCTTTACACAATAACCAGTTACTGACTTCCTTGTTACTGCACAGGATGCCCAATCAGAATCACAAAAGGCATTTATTGTATCATTTTTGTCACTAATCAACAAAATTCCTAAACCAGGATTTCCTTTAAGGTATCTTACTACATGGAGTGCTCCTTCCAAATAGGACTGTTTTGGATCATGCATAAACTGACTTAAAGTTTGAACTGCATAAGAAATGTCTGGCCTAGTCATTGCCAGATATAGTAACCTTCCCACTAATCTCTGATAAGCACATTTATCTACCAGTTGTGGATCATCATTTCTTGCTTCAAGTGTTTATCATATTCTGTCGTAGTGTACTTCATATGTTTTTCCAAAGGTGTTATTGCAGGCTTGGACCCTGCTAATCCCCATTCTGAAATCAACTCCAAAGTGTACTTTCTCTGTGTCATGAGTATTCCCTTGTTGGACCTCAGAAACTCTATGCCCAAGAAGTACTTCAATTCTCCCAAATCTTTTATCTTGAAATTTTTTGTAAGGTGTTCTGTGACTCTTTGATAAGCACTATGTCATTACCAGTAATCAATAAATCATCTACATATATGAGTATCATGACAATTTTCTGATCAACCTTCTTAGTGAATAAGGAATAATCATGTTTACTTTGCTGAAAACCAGACTTGATCAATGCATTAGTAAGCTTTATGTTCCATTGCCTAAATGCTTGTTTAAGACCATATAATGATTTCTTTAACCTGTATACTTTTGATGTCTCCCCCTTACTGCCAAAACCTTGAGGCAGTACCATGTACACCGCTTCATGAAGGTCACCCTGAAGAAAAGCATTAAACACATCCATCTGAAAAACATGCCAATTATTCATAGCAGCTAGAGAAAGAGCACACCTAACAGTGACCATCTTTGCAACAGGGGAAAAAGTGTCATGAAAATCAACACCCTCTTGTTGAGTATAACCCTTTGCCACTAAACGAGCTTTGAACCTTTCAATAGAACCATCAGCATTATCCTTGATTTTATACACCGTTTTACATCCAATAGGAAGCTTTCCACCTGGTAAATCAACCACCTCCCAGGTTTTGTTTTCAACTAAGGCATCAATTTCATTTTGCATAGCTTTGATCCATCTATCATCTAGTATTGCTTCAGAATAAGTTTGAGGTTCAATGACAGAAGAAAATTTGGATAGGAAATCTTGATATTTAGAAATAAGATAAGAGTAATGAACAACATTGTTAATAGAATGAGAAGAAGAAGAAGGCCTAGAATGAGTTGGAGGATGAACATAATCAGATAACCAAATTGGAGGTCTGGTAGCTCTAGATAATCGTGTAGGAGATGCTGTGATTGATGTAGGAGATATGATAGGAGTATGTGCAACAGAAGGTATGAAAACAGGAGAAGGAGAAGAAATAATAGAAGAAGTCTCAGGTGAAATGTGTAAAGAATCAGAATAAAAAAAATAAGGAGGAAATTGATTTGTAGATTGAGTAATAGGTGGAATGATAGATGATTGCTGGAAAGGAAAAATATGTTCTCTAAAATGAACATCTCTGCTAACAAAAAATAGATGTGATTGAAGATTATATAGTCTGTATCCCTTTTGTGTGGAGGAGTATCCCATAAAGACAGCAGGGATTGCTCTAGGGGAAAATTTGTCATATGTATTGAGTTCAGTAGCATAACAAAGACAACCTAATGTCCTCATATGTGCTAAACTAGGAGCTATTTTATGTAGTTTTTCATAGGGTGAAATACCATGCAGTACTCTAAAAGGAAGTCGATTGATAATATAAGTGGTTGTAAGTATACAATCACCCCAGAATTTAAGAGAAATATGACCTTGAAATCTTAATGCGCTAGCAACCTCAAGAAGATGTCTATGTTTTTGCTCAGCTATCCCATTTTGTTGTGGAGTATATACACAAGTTCTTTGGTGAACAATACCAAGAGAGTCAAACAAAGTAGTGCATTGAGTGTTAATGAATTCCAAACCATTATCAGATCGAATGATCTTAATGGTAGTATCAAACTGGTTCCTAACAAGGAGAATAAAGTTTTTTAAATGAAGTGAGCAATCACTTTTGAATTTCATGTGACAGAAATCACACTGAAGATGAGCATTTCTCCTTAGTCTCATGTTAATGTTGTTTCTATAGCCTTCATTCATATTGGTTGATCCTGACGATTCACCAGTTTCGTATCGAGAAGCCATGACTCTTTTCCCTTTTTTTATTTGAATCATGTCGCATTACAGCAGTTGCTGCAATAGCAGAAGATTCACCATCTTCATAATGTGTATTGGTAACTTTTGCAGCCATATTAAGATGATCTCTTTGACTCTCTTCATGGATAATCAATGAATAGGCTTGGTTTACTGATGGTCTTTGACTCTCTTCATGGATAATCAATGAATAGGCTTGGTTTACTGATGGAATAGATGGCATCATTAAAATTTGGCTCCTTGACTGACTGTAATTTTCATTTAAACCTCCTAAAAATTGCATTAGCTTTTGTTGTTCCAGATTTTGAATATATTTACGAGATTTATCACATGAACAAGAAGGAGGAGGAACTAAAGACTCATATTCCTCCCAAAGTTCACTCAATCTCGAAAAATAAACTGAAATTGTAGAAGTACCTTGAACTAATGTTGCTATACCTCTGGAAATATGATAGATTTTAGTAGCATTCACCTTATCGAATCGATCCTTAAGATCTACCCAGACTTTGTGCGCATTAGATGAATATACAATGCCATTAACTAGATGAGCCATCTGTCCAGCATACATATCCTTCCTGCAGGTGCCATCTACGAAGCCAATTTTGTTCTTTCCCAAAAAAGCAATTCGCATCGATTTTCTCCAGAGAGTATAATTCTCCATCCCAGTAAGAATACAATGAGCTAGATTTACTCCTGGAATATCTGAAATCTGCAAAAATAAAGGATCAAATGAATCAAAAGTTGATCTCGGAATTTGAACATTTTCCGATCCAGTTGCAGCAGTTGATGATTCACGTCTAGTCTCCATTGACGATGAACTCACAGAATTAAGAAATTACAGATGAAGAGAAGCTAACAATCTAAGAAATCATAACTGTCATTAATGGCTCTGATACCATGTTGAAAGAACTATGCTTGAAGATGAAATGGAATGAAAATGAGAAAGAGAGAATCACAGTGAAGAAAGAGTGAAAAGAAAAATGCTATTCATCTTCTCTGCAGTGCATTTGATACCTCCTATTTATATACACTTAACTGACTTAATAAAGAATTCTAACTGACTAACTAATCTTGTTTATTGTTAATTAACAAACTAACTAATCCTAAAGTTAGTTATAACCGTATTTCGTCACTGTGCACTTTCATGTTCTCAACAGTTTCAACAAGTTCCTTTTTCTATACCAACCTAAAATTATTAACAGAATACATATCTTTTCTCGTAAAAAGAATTAATAAAATTTATCAAACAATGATGTGTTATTTTGAATTTGAACCCAATTCGTTCATTTAAATGAACATTTATTATCATTGCATTAAAAACATAACTTTTATTAACGATGTTCAACTTTAATATATATTCTTTAAATATTAAATTTAACATGTTATATAATGTAATTTTTCAACATAGTTATAACTATGCCATTAACAACGTACTTCTTATCTTCTCCATATAAATGAAAAATATTTTTGTTTTAGGTATAAAAAAAATATAAGATAGTGGACGATATTAGTTGGGGTAATATATTATAGTTGCTACCCATGAGTTTATAAAATAGTGACACCTTTGTATGCCCACAAGGCCACAAATATATTAGCCACCTGAAGATTTTATTTTAATGTTAAATGATCATTAACGTCAATATTTTCTATATTTTACAATTTTTTTCTATTTTTTATAATCAGTTACTACTTTTTTTAAAAATAAAATACAAAAAATAGCAAATAAAATATTCATCTGTTTAAAATGAATGACTCACTTTTCTTTTTAATTTATTTGAGAAGAAAGGGAATAAGATCAAAAATGTCCTTAAACTATGTGAGAAGAACAAAAATACACTATTATAATTTGACTCAAAAATATTTTTACCGACAATACTTTGACGCAAAAATATCATTGCAGTCAATATTTTGGTCTAGAAATGTTCCTATATTTACAAAATAGGTTTGAAATACCCTTCTTCGAATAATATATTATTGTTTTTTTTTAAATACATTTTCTTTCTAATTAAAATATTATTGGGTCAAGAATACAATAGTTCCAAAATGGGTCAAGAATACTTTTCTTGTTTTCTTTCTTCAAAAATCACTTTAACAAATAAAAATGTAGTAAATATCATTTTCTTCTTAATATCATCTTATCAATTAATATAGAATAACTTTATGTACTCTTTCGAAAAATAATATATGTCATATATAAAAGATCATAATATAGTCAGCATTATTTTATATTTATATAATGATAAAAAATAATGACAATATAATAAAAAAACTTTTTTATTTTTATTTTCTTTAAACTGAAGTAAGTTAAACATTTGCTAATTTTTAAAAAGAATGTTCCAAAAAGAAAATAAACTTGTCTGTTGAAGACTTCCAAATAACTTCCCCGGAGGATTGTTGAACTTTCTAAAGATTATAGTAAAAATATAAACTTAATTTATTTAATGATATCGAAAAGGGCCCAAAATATCTTTAAATTATTAGAAATGATACAAGATTATCATTTCCAATAATTTATTCGAGAACCCATAGGTGAAGAGAGTAATTTTATATCATTTTCAATTGTTTAAAAATATTTTAGGCCTTTTTTCATATATTTTTTTCAATCTAAATATTAACACGTGACTTTTATATATAAATATCTTATGAGAAAAGTACTGCACAACTTATATTATGGGAGATCCTATAAAACAAAAAATCACAATAGACATCACATATAGATATGATTCATTTTGCATAGTAACTATACACTTAATTAGATAGTATATTTAAATACCAAAACCACATGTTAGTGGTCCATAACTCCATATTAGTAAAACAAATGCTTAAGTCATTTGAAGACCCTTAAAATTGTCTGTATAAATTCACTTAAATACGTAAAATATAATTTGTACCTATTAAACATTTAAATTATTTAAAATATGTGTATTAAGTACAAAAAATATTGATATGACAAAATAAGTGCATCTCGCTACGTAGCAGCGTGCGAATAAGTTCTAATCTTTTTTATATATTTTTTTTAATTAATAATAAACTTGGTATTTTTTTTCTTGTGATTGCACTTGACATGCATTAATTAAAAAATAACTAAAAATAAACTTTTATTCAAAATAATGTCTTATAATATCAAAAAAAAAAAATATGCAAATCCACCCCCACCCCCTCCGTTGTAGGTTGTGACAGGTCGTCTTCTTCGCCCCCATTTAAATTAATTCAAACTCAGTTTTGGTTCTTTATTTTTAAAAAGAAAAACAGAATCTTCTAATCGAATTTGTAAGAATTTTCTTTTTTCTTGGGTTTGTTAATCAATTTCTTGAACTATTAAAGATTAAAATCTTAGGATCATGTGTCACGTGTTGAGGTTTTATTTGTTAATTTTTAAGACAGTAAACGTAAATTACACATGTAATATATTTATTTTATGTTGAATAAGACATATCATTTACTAACGAATTTTTTTTTTATTCACTAACATATTTATTTTGTGTTTAATAAGTACATGCGAGGGAGGATGGAGTGATTTTTTTTCTTCTGTTTGTTAATCAATTTTTGAATTAATAAAGCTTGGAATTTAAAAAATGTAACACTAGTTAAATTAAATAATAAGAAAGACATCGGAAGAAAAAATAACAAATAGAACTCAAAAAGTAACTATAGTTTAGATATATATAAATTAAGACTTTGCTTAATTACAATGCATAATTATATTTTAAACGGAGGAAGAAGCGAGTGAGACTGGGAGATAGAAGAGTGAGGTGAATAAAATATGAGAAAGTGACGTTGGACATTGGAAAGAGGTTCAAGCATTCAACAAATTACCACCAAATAATATCATGGATCGTTTACAGCTAATTAGAGTCATACAAAGATTAGTTTTAAGAAAAGATATATTAATTTACATAGAACTTTATTTATTTATTTATCTATCATGCATAAAAAATATATATAATTTTTTTCTCATGACTTATATCAGTATTAGATCAATGGTAGTATTTATTCCATACATATATAACTTACCTTCTAATTTTTAACTACTAAAAAATAATATTTATTATCTATATATAATTTAATACTTGTATAATTCAGCTCTAACGTAATTTAAGATTGTGATATAATAAATTTACTTTGGGAGATTTTTATTTATTTTTTAGTAAATTAGACGGTACATTTAAATATCCAAACCACCCACGTGTGGCTCAATGGCTTCAAATTAATACATGTGCAGCAAATATTCAGTTGGGTCATCTTCAAACCCGGAAGCAAATTGACTGATCCAAATGTATTTGTCCAAAGACATGACAAAATCAATAATAGGACAAACACTAAATTAGGGATTTTAAAAATGAACCTAAACATAGGTAATTCGTTCAATTCGCTCAGAATTTTATGGGTTGAGTTTAAAATAATTTGAATTGAGTTCAATCTCAACTCATTCAAACTTAACTCATTTAAAGAGAATTCTCAATTGAGCACAATTCGGTCTCCAATTTCAACTCGTTTTAAAACTTTTTATTAAGATATGTTCTTATATTGAAGGTATGAATTATTATCTATTTAAAATCTTTTAGGATTTATCTATCAATTATTATTTTTTAATAAAAAATTTCTTGAGCGTAAATTCAAATTATGATTATATTAATATGTTAAATTATTGAGATTAATCGGGTCAAGATCCAACCCGTTTTTTAGCTCATTTGAGCCCAAAGTAAACTTGGCAGTTAAGACCCAACTTGATTTCTATTCAATCTAATATTTTCAAGGGCAACTTTCACATATAGCAAACAAAAAATTCATATTTGTATGCGATACCAAAGTTTCCATAATTGCGCTCCATAACAAACATATAAATGTATAATTCGCTATACATATACAAATGTATAACTCGCTGGACTAAATTGTATAATTTGATGGCCTATTTCACTGCAATTGTATAATTCGCTGGCCTATTTCACTATAATTGTATAATGCACAATTATACAATTCGCTGGCCTATTTCGCTACAATATGTGAATAAAATTTGCTTTGCATACAATTGGATCGAAGTAAAATGTTTGTATATTGTATAATACGAAGAAGATATATGTTTTTCTCTCGCTTTATTCAAAAACAAAAACACAATTTATACACTTCTGTTGTATAAAGCTAGAGAAAATTGTATTTCACTGCAATTGTATAATTCGCTAGCCTTTTTCGCTGCAATATTTTGTACACAATTGAATCGAAGTAAGATATTTGTAAATTGTATAATTAAGTGTATAACACGAAGATATATGTTTTTGCATGTGTATATACAATTTTTTCTCGCTTTATACAAAATAGAAACACAATTTATGCACTTCTGTTGTATAAAGCGAGAGAGGCGAGCAGGGGGAGAGTGGAGAGCGAGAGTTTGGGAGAGAGGCGACTGACAAACTTTAGCAAACGTTTGCTATGTGCCACAATTAAATCAAACAGTAGCTACTCCATTTATTTTAAGTTATTAGTTTGTTATTATATACAATTATCCCTATTTTCAATTTCAACTCAACCCGCCCATCTGACACATATATATTTCGATTTCTAATTCTATAAATTTAGAATTTACAAAGTTCGATTTGATTATATAAATTCAGAATTTATATATGTTTATCCTAGCTATTTGTATATAATTTGTTGATAAATTTGATTTGAATAAGTTATGAAAAATTCATAGTAAATTACATTGTATGTAAATTGGCAAGGGAGATGTAAACAGTGTTTTAAAAAAATTCTTAAACGTATAAATACAGAATTTGTATATACCTGTCTTGTTTGTATATGGGCAACAAAATATACAAACGGTTAAACGAATATACTAACAAAAAATACCCTAGCGAACGAAACTATAACTATAAATCGTAATTAAATTGTAGCTATGAACCGTAATTAAACTTAATCTCTTTGTTATTAATAAAATTTTATCTTAATACATGTATGTCGTATTTGTTGGATCAGATTGTATCATGAATATAATTAATTTATATTAACAAATATAATTTGTATATACTTTCTCTCATGACTTATATCAATATTAATTATACGAGTTTCTTAATTTGCCAATTAAATATAATATTTATTTTATACATACATTATACCGAACTTACCTCCTAATTCTAACTACCAAAAATAATATTATTTGTATATATAATACAATACTCGTATAATTAATCTCTAACATAATTCAAAATAGTAATAAATTTAGTGTTTTAAAAGTTAAAAGATGTCAATTTAAATGAAATAAATAAAACTAATCTCTGGAGATTTTTATTTATTTTTCAGTAAATTACACGTATATTTAATTATCAAAAAACCACGTGTCAGTGGTTCAAAGGCTGCAATATTTTCATAGAGGGAAGACAATTAAGTGGTCCAAATTTGTTTGTCCAAAGACACACAAAATCAATACTAACTTTCCGGTGTGAACATCATTAAATAACGAGTACTAAATAAATTATTGTCACAATCTAGACTATTAAATTGACACTCGCATTAATTTTTCGAGGGAAAAGGGTTTGATATACCCCTAAACTTTGTCATTTGGAGCTGATATACCCCTGATTATTATTATCAAAGTTCAAGGTATAATTTAATTTTTTCATACATAAATTACCACTCGTTAAATTAAATAATTTGAAAGACATCTGAAGTAAAAAACAAATAAAAATTAAAAAAGTAACTGTATTTGGACATGTATAAATTAAGACTTTGCTTAATTAAGATGCATAATTATATTTTAGACGGAGGAAGAAGCGAGTGAAACTGGGAGAAAGAAGAGTGAGGTAAATAAAATATGAGAGAGTGACCTTGGACATTGGAAAGAGGTCCAAGCATTCAATAAATTACCACCAAATAATTTCATGGGCCGTTTACTAGCTAGTTAGAGTCATACAAAGATTCATTTTATGAAAAGATATCTTAGTTTACATAGAACTTTATATATTCATCTATTATGCATAAAAAAAAATATAATTTTTTCTCATGACTTATATCAATATTAAATCAAAGGTAATATTTATTTCATACATATATAACTTACCTTCTAGTTTCTAACTATCAAAGGTAGTATTTATTTCCTACATATATAACTTACCTTCACTTATTGAGGTGTTAATTTAGGGATCAATCATGACCAAACTAACTTAAGGCAAAACTCTGTACTTAGCGCTAATGGTCAATAATTAATTTACGTTAATCTTGGGTTATTTTCATTTGTTATTATATTATGATTATTTATAATTAATTGAGATAGGTAATTAAAAATTAGGTCTATATTATTTGAAATTTATTAAAGTTATACTAATTAGAGGAGTTAAGACTCGTCCTTAGTTTGAACTTTAACACAGTGATTATAAAATTAGGTGAGTTTTGGGACTAAACTAGACATATAATAATATGAGTGTTTATAGGATTATTAACTTACAAATTATGCATATATACTTGATAGATCGAAAAGGTTTGGAAGCATTGAGGAAAAGAAAAGCATTGGAGAAGTAGCTGTTTGAATTAGGTTCTTCGGTGGAGGTAGGTTATGGTTTATACTATTTGATAGTAAACTCTTAATAGTGATTGATATGCATTGAATTATACTGTGAAGTTTTCTATGTAATTGATTGTGTGGTTGTGTGTTTTGTGATTGGTCGAAAATCCTGAGACCGTGGAATTTATATTCTTGACCCCTCTTTATCGAAGTGTTGCCTTGAATAAAGAAGGCTTGATAAACATTATCAATGAATTGAAAGTGGTGAAAATAAATGATAAATTAACGGTATTCTTAGATCGGAGTGTCACGTTCCGACACGATATTCTTGGATCGGAGTGTCAGGTTCCGACACGACATTCTTGGATCGGAGTATCACGTTTCGACACGATAGTATTAAAGGAAAAACATATTGAATTAACGGAATGTACTCAATCTCAAAGAACTCAATTCCCCAAATGGTTTAGTTGGAGACATGAGTCCTCATGTATGATCTTGATATTGTTGACTTATTATTTTATTTTTTTTGTGTTGTTGACATTTATTCATGTTATTTGTTGCTTATCACCTGTTAAGTCCTATAGTTGAGTTCACAGTATTATTCATTGTATATTAGTTTCTATTTTGGGTTGGCCGATGATACCTACTCAGTAGATGTTGTCCCGTATGGAGCCCTACTTGTATTTTTTCTTTGTTTTTCTTTTATGGAGTTCAGCGAGTGTACCAATGAATTCAACTTGCCCTCAGCTTTAGCCAGTCTCCAGCATATCAGGTTCCAAGGTGAGTTATTCGTTCAAGCTCGTGTTGGATTCTCTCGGTAATGACATGATAACCTATGTTTTCGGACACACACCCTTTTATTCTTTTATTTTGGTGTATTTGATACTCTTAAACTTAGTATTTGGAGTTTAGATATCATTGATGTAATGACTTTCAGGTTTTGAAAAATGATATTTAATTAGATTTTAAGCTTCTGCCTTATTCTTGCATAATATAATTTAAGGATAAATTCGTTGGTTCGCCCACCTAGATAGTTAAGTGAGAGTGCCACTCACGACTCTATTTGGGTTGTAACAAAAATAAAAGTTTCTTTGGATTCAAATTTCTGTTAGCTAAATATTTTTTATGTTTGTGACTACTGACTACACTATGAAATTGATTTACTATTTGTTGTTTTTGTAATATAGCGTTTCCAACAGTTTTTGCCTATCATAATGAATTATTAAGTGTACGTGGTACTATCAAAAATCTCTGAAGTTGACATGTTACTCTTATAATTTTGGATTTGTTAGTTAACCTAATAATGATGTGTAGCACGTGGTACTTTTTAATTTGTAGTACTATTTATGAACTATATACTTTCATTTTTATTATGCTTCTTTTATTAATTAACGATGGAAAACAAGTATGCAATCGCTTTCTAAGTAGGCCTTTGGCACGATACGATATTGTGAGATAAAATCAGTATTTGAATAATATGATTTTACGCTAATTTCATCTCATGAATTCATATCATGAGATGTGATACCATATTCTCCAAAAATCATGATATGAAATCATATTAGAATATCACATCGTTACTTGAGTTTTCTCATACAAAAATTAATCCACGAGTTAATATTTTGTTAAAACAATCCCACATTTATATCTACTAACCATTTACTTCACATGTAAATAAAATTTATAATCACATCATTACTTTTTAAAATTTATTATTTTCACTAATATATAGTCACTTTAACTCACACTTCACGATTGTTGAGTAATAAAATTTTGAAGAGCCCATGAAAAATGTTTCATCTTTATTCAAATATATTGATGAAACAATTACTTAATTTGAAAACAAATAATTTTGTAATAATTTATTATACAAGTTTATGATGTTTTGTTTATTTGATAATATTGAATAAACAATTGTGACTATTTTCATAGTTTAAAACTTATAAAATTTCTCTCTTTATGAGAAAATATACAACACCAAAATTCCATATCGTATTTATTTAAATAAAATTTTAATTTTATTTTTTTATTTTATATTATAATACCATATCGCATAGCTAATCGGGCCTTTATATACATCTTGAGATAAGGAAGGGAATGAAGTGATCAAATTAATGTTTTTGTCCATGACAGAGAAGGTACATGACCAAGTTAATTAATACAAACTTTATGTAATAACAAAAATATCATTATAGTGAAACAGACATTATTATTATTATTATTATTATTATTATTATATAAGATGGAGTTTGTGTTCAAGCAGGCTGTCTGCTTGATATTTGAGGTCAGTAGTTTTTCTTTCTTTTAATTTGTTTTATTTTTTATTTCTTATATATTTGAAATTTAAAAGATATTATAAATTTATAATAATTAACAAACTTAAAATATTTATAAAAAAAACATATAAAAAGATTCAACTAATTTGTGAAATTAATTTATAGGAGTTACATAAAATGAGATAAAAAAATAGCATATAATATTTAATCTAGAAACTACATAAAAAGTATTGTAAATCTCAATAATTAATAACATTTAATTTATTCCTGAAATTATATTTGTGCAACATATATCGGGACAATAGAAGTAACATATATTATTAAAAATTACTATACATATAATGACCGGAAGGACATTTTTAAAAATATTCATAAAAATTACAATTTTACTATTTTTGATAGTTAGATCAAGTCATTTCTGATCAATCGGTGAAGTTGGTTTGAAAATTTTAAACTATTTGATAACTACGGTCACTTAGTTGACGGGAAATTTAATATAATTAATTTGATTGGTGGTTAATGGACTTAATTGTTAATTTTTTTTAAAGAAAAATTGTGCATTATAATAAATTATTAATTCAAAATAAATATTATAACTACAACTTCATTTAATTACAATTTGCAACAAACTTCATAAAATAATACATAGATTTCCTTGTGACTTATTTAAGTACTAGTTATACAAATTTCTAAATTACTAACCAAATTATATTAATTTTATAGACACATAACTTACCTCCTAATTACTAACTATTTTAAACATGATATACACTAAATTATACTGTATATTTAAATACCAAAACCACATATTGGTGGTCCTAATTAGCAAAACAAAAATTCAAATTGATATGTGTGCAATGGAAGTTCAGTTAAGTTTAACATAAAAGATACGAAGAGAAAAATCAATATCAACTAAACGGATCGTCGATAGCAAATATAAATTATTTTCATATCGATGTGATTGTTCTCGAAGAAGAAAACATCACATGCAATATACACCTTGAGACAAGGCAATGACAGGGAGGTACAGCACCAATAAAATACAAACACTACATAATACCAAAAATACTTTGGAAGTGAAACAGACATGTTGATTGAGAGGGGACTCTAATAACAAATTTAATTACTAGCTACCAAAAAAAATATTATCTATATATGGCTTAATATTTGTACAATTCACTCTAACATAAGTAAAAATAGTGATATAATAAATTTACTTGGGGGATTTTTATTTACTTTACAATATATTTTAGATGGTATATTTAACTGTGAAAATTATGCGGTTCAGTAAATTTATATTATTTAATTACTCATCATAGCTATAGTTTGCTATAATTAATACTCACGACTAATATTATACATTAATTATGTGGGCTGACTTCGAGATTGTATAATTAGCCACATTTGTTTATGTATAATTCGCCAGAATATACAAATATATACATAATATACAATTATCTAATCAATATACGTATACAATTCACCTCTCTCCCACTCTCATTGCTCTCCTAATCTCACTTGCTTTTTATACAAATGCATATGTATAATATACAATTATCTAACCAATATATATATATATACAATTCACCTCTATCCCACTCTTTTTCCTCTCTCGCTCACCTCTCTCCTCCCTCTACCAATCTAACTCGCCTCTCGTCTCTCTCTGTCAGTCTCGCTTGCCATATATACAAATATATATGTATAACATACAATTTTCTAACCAATATACATATACAATTCACCTCTCTTCCACTTTTTGCCCTCTATCTCACCTCTCTCCTCCCTATAACATGTAACTTCGAATTGTAATTAAAACTACAGTTATGAAGAGTAATTGACTTTTTTTTAAGTTATACGTGAAAGTACCCTATTTCATTATCCAAACCACGTGTCAGTGGCTCAAAGGCTGTGAATTAAGACATGTGCAATGAATATCCAGTTGGGTCCATATATATTCACACAGGGATGCCAATTTACTGGTCCAAATGTGTTTGTCCAAACGATGGTACAAAATCAATACTAAATGACAAAAACTAAATAATACTACCAAAAATATTCTTATAGTGTAATAGTCTAATAGATATGTTGATAGAGGGGAAAATCATGTAAAATGACAAATATTTATATATATTATTTAATTTAGCTATAGATTTAGTTATTTATGATTTAGGTTTATAGTTTTTTATATTTTGTTATTCGGTTTCTAATTCAATAAAATTAGGGCCCATTTGGCCATAAATATATTTGGGAAAAATTTGGCAAATAATGTTTGTCCATACAATTTGCCATTATTTGGCAAATATTTTTGGCAAATATCCCAAATTTCCAAATACTAGTTTTTTCTAGTATTTGGGCCAAATCTCATTATTTGGGATATTTTGAAAATTAAAATTTTACCCCAATCTTTTATCTTTTACAAAAACACCCTCTCTAGTTTTTGCTTGCGTTGTATTACATCATTTTTTACGTGAACACCAAAATAGTGATGAAATATTTAGTGAATATTAAATAATGATATGATTGTTGATGAAAATTATTAAAAATTGGCTTTAGGTAACAAAGTCATGTACTTTGTCTGCTTCACGATACATGGAATAATTCTTGTTGCACTCACTCCAAATTACCACATCGTTTTAGTGTCATGGACATTATTTGTTATTGTTGTAACGAACATTCAATTGACTTGTAATACAAACTTTTAGTTAGTTTTGATAGTTTTTAAAACTTGTGGGTATAAATCATATTTTTCTAAAAAGTTGAAATATATTTCCCAAATTTTATGGCCAAACAGATGGTAAAATTTCACCCAAATTTTCACTCAAATAATATTTGCCAAGAATATTTGGAAATCTATGGCCAAACGCTAGCTTAGAATTCATAAAATTTGGTTTTAGATGGTATAGATTCAGAATTTTTATATGTTTATTCTAGCTATTTGTGTATGATTTGTTGATAAATTTGATTTGTATAAGGTATGAAAAAATCATAATAAATTATCTTGTTTGTATATTTACAAGCAAGATATACAAATAGAATTTTGAAAAAATAATAATTCTAAGTGTATAAATACAAAATTTGTATACACTTACCATATTTGTATATTGACAAGTGAAATATATGTACAAACCGACAAAAGAAATATAGAAACAAAAAAGACCCTAACAAACGAAACTACAGCTATGAAGCGTCATTAAGCAAGCCGTAGCTATCAAGCATAATTAAGTTTAATCTCTATACTATTTATGAAAGTTTCTTCTAATAGAAAGGGTTTGACAAAAAGAAATTATACCTACTTGAAATGATAATCTATCTTTTTAAAGAGGCTAGTAAAACTCACACCTCGAATACAATCTTTTTGCATTAAGAAATATAATTGTATCAAGTGTATATATCTATATCACGTGTTTGTATACTCTTTTATGGAACTATAATGGGGAACTTTCACATATAACCACTAAAAAATTGCCTAATTACTCTTCGTAGATATAGTTTGATAATTACAATTTGTAGCTACATGCTAGAGAAAGGAGAGAGGCGAGCAAGATTGGGAGAGAGGAGAGAGAGAGAGCAAACAGTGGGAGAGAGGTGAACTGTATATGTATATTGGTTAGATAATTGTATATTATACACATGTATTTGTATATATGACAAGTGAGA
The DNA here is from genome assembly GCF_001406875.1 of Solanum pennellii. NCBI lineage: Eukaryota > Viridiplantae > Streptophyta > Magnoliopsida > Solanales > Solanaceae > Solanum > Solanum pennellii. Next base: position 94,190,125 of record NC_028637.1, read on the forward strand.
TTGGGAGAGAGAGGAGAGAGGCGAGCGAGATTGGGAGAGGGATGATAGTAGCGAGCGAGATTGGGAGAGGGGAGAAGGCGGGCGAGACTGGGAGTTAGGCGAGCCAGAAACGGCAGAGAGTGGGAGAGAGGTGAATTGTATATGTATATTGGTTAGATAATTGTATATTATACATATTGCATTTATATAAAAAGCAAGCGAGATTGGGAGAGAGAGGAGAGACGAGCGTGATTGGGAGAAAGAGGAGAGAGGCAAATGAGAGATGGAAGAGAGTGGGAGAGAGATGAATTGTATATGTATACTGATTATATAGTTGTATATTATACATATGTATTTGTATATTCTGGCGAATTATACATATACAAATGTGACTAATTATACAAACTCAAAGTCATCCCACATAATTAATGTATAATGTTAGTCGTGAGTGGTAATTATAGCAAACTATAATTATAATGAGTAATTAAGTAGTATAAGTTTGCTTAACCGCGTAATTTCCCTACTATAATTGATACGACATTATATCTCTCATTTGTTCAAGAATCTTGAGAGTTGAGTATGAAATATAAGAGGTACAAGTAAGGTCTCCATCATCTCTCGCCTAATTTTTATCAATAATTATCCCCCTATTCGTACCAGGGAAGAGATAAAGAGGGAGTGGACGAGAAAGGGAGAGAGTGGAGCAAAAGAGGATATGGAGAGAGTATTGAGAGGAAAGAAAATTTACCGTAAAACCCCAATTATAGCTATATTATAAAAAAAAATTGATATTATAATTGCGTCTAATAAATACAATTACATATTTACCTTGCTCTATAATTATTTAAAAAAGATTGAACCCGTCGATAGCCCCTTAAAATTGACACCACTTTTTACTTAGACACTTCATGTAGGTTTTGTTCATTTTAAACACCTCAAGTAGGGCTCCGCTATATTATTTTGACACTTTTTTGACAATCAGTTAAAATAACAAAGTTAAAATAATACACTTGCAGATGACATGATGACTAATTAAAAGGTGACATGTGGCATTTGAGTGTAAAAATAATAATTTTAAAATAAAATATTAAAAAACAACTAATTTTTCAACAAAAATAAATAAATAAAATAACATATTTTCCGCCATCCCACCTTACCTTATATCACCCCACCCGTACCCCATCTACCTTACGACTCTTTTGCCTCCCCAACTCTACAACCATTTTCTTGGTTCTTCTTTCAATTTTTTTTATTTTTTAAAACATTAGATTTTAGTTTGTTTTTCTTTGTGTGAATTGATCTGGAAAATTAGATATGTTATTCTTTAACTTTTTTGAGAAAAAATATGTGTCTTGTTCTTAAAGATCTTTTAAAAATTAGTGTGATAATTTATAAAAAATTTATTTTTATAAACGTTTTTAAAATTAGTGTCATAGTTTTTTATTTTATTTTATCATATTTTGTAAGGTTTTTTATCATTTATTTTCATGGGGGAAGGTGGAATAAGTGATAGGGCTAAAAAGTGAAGAAGAAGAAAGAAAAAAATTCAAAAACATTCAAAAAAGAAAAACCTCACGTGCTCAAAATGGGTGCAGCATACACAATATGTCAAGTCAGCAAATAGTGCCAAAAGACACATCGGGACTCTACACGAGGTGTCTAAAATGAACAAAAGCTAGTTAAGATGTCTAAGTGAAAATTGATGTCAACTTTTGGGGGGCTACTAATGGGTTCAGCCTTTAGAATACAATTAACTTTCAAACAAACCCAAACATGAAGCCTATTCTTCTTCTTTTCCCTATATACCATCCCCACCTACACCCAAATTAAAAGTTATTTTATTTTAGATACTTCTCAAAGCATTTTAAAAAGGATTAATTATGAAAATTTCACCTTTTAGTTTACTTATTATCATTATTCTTTATAAATTTTACAAATTTTCAAAATTCCTCATCTTTGCGCAACACATTAATGTATCTCGCACATCAAATTAGTATATCTCGCGCATCAAATTAGTGTATCATGTATAAAATATACTTCGTGCATAAGATTAATGTATCACGCGCAACAGATTAGTGTATCTCGTGCATCAAATTAGTGTATCATGTATAAAATGTACATTAGATTAGTGTATCATGTATAAAATGTAATGTATCTTACTTAATGATTAATGTATCTAGCGCATTAGATTAAGGTAGGATTAATTACTTAAGTGGATCCCTTTTAAAAAAAATAATTATTTATTTTAAATATACTTTTTTATTTATTACCATTTATAGCAATATATAACAATACTATATATTTTATTAGATTTGTCTTTCTCTCTCGCCTCGTTCTCCTTTTTCTCTCTTTCCGTTTTTACTTTCTTATCTCTTTCTCGCTCTTTCTCCCTTTTGTTCTTTCTCTTTCTTTTATCTGTTGCTTTTTTTTTTATTTTTTTTCTTTTTTTCTATTTCTGTTTCTCTTTCTCTTCCTCTTGCTTTTTTCCCTCTCTCTATTTTCTTTTGTATTAGTAGTTAATGATTCGTTATTAAATAAAATTTGTATCAAAATTTAATTATAACAAATGAATAGACATAATAAATTGCAAAATGAACTAAACTTAAATTAAAAATGTATTCCACAAATATTAAAGTTGAATTTGAAGAGAATTAAATATGAATGTAAAATGTAGCAAAGGAAAGAACATTCTATGTTCTCTAAACTGAATTAATTTGTATCAACAATGAATTCAATAATTCAATCGTAACAAATCAACCAATAAATTGCAAAATAAATTAAAATTGTATTATACAAATATTAAACAAGTAAAATAAATAAATTTGCTTTAAAATTGTATTACACGATATTAAAGTTGAACTAGAAGAGAAAATTAAGAATGAATTAAAAATATAACTAACGAAAGAAAAGACATCAATATATAAATTGAATTAAACTTGTATTATTCATAAATAAAACATGTATTATATGTGTCTTATAAATTATTTTTGGGTTTGTATCACTAAGAACGTAAGTGTTTGGAATATGCACTAAAAATGTATTGTGCATATATTATAAGTGTGTTACCTAAATTATTGTAGTTGATATCATTAAAAGTGGAGTGAAATATGCAATATGTATTATAAATGTAGGATGTAATGGTCATGGTTTCAATACAATTTTAATATAATTATTAAACATATGTAATACAACTTTAATACAAACCCGATATAGTTTCATAAACTTCATCATTTTCGAGCTTCAATCTAGTATTTCTCCTAAAATCAATTCTAAACTTAATCAAACCTTCTTAAAATTGAGATATAAACTCCAAAAGATAATTTAAATGATTTGTAGGAACAACCTATACAAACTAATCATAAACGAAATAGCAAACAAGTAAACTAATCATAACAAATAAAGAAACATAATAAATTGCCGAATGAATTAAATTTGAGTTAAAAATATATTACACATGTTAAAGTTGAATAAGAAGAGAATTAAACATGAATGCAAAATGTAGCAAACTAAAGAGCATTGTGTGATTTGTAAACTAAATAAAACTTATATCAATAATGAAATAATCAAGTAATTTAATCGTAACAAATCAATCAATAAACTCCAAAATGAATTAACTTGTATTAGAAGTGTATTACACAAATATCAAAGTTGAATTAGAAGAGAGAATTTAGCATGAATAGAAAATGTACCTAATGAAAGACTAGCCAATGATCAACAAAGTGAATTGAACTAATATCAATAATGACTTAAACAAGTAATCTAATAGTAACAATTAATAAACTATATAATGAATTAAAAAATTGCATTAAAAGTGTATGCAATATATTAAAGTTGAATTAAACGCGAAAATTAAAAATAAATAAAAAAAAACGTAACTAATGAAAGACAAAACAATAATCTAGAGACTGAATTAAACTTGTATTGCTCATGAATAAAACATGTATTATATGTGTCTTATAAATTATTTTGGTTTGTATCACTAAGAACATGGGTGATGTTTGCAATATATATTAAAAATGTATTGTTCATAATTTTAATACAATTATAAAACATATTTAATTCAACTTTAATACAATTGCGATACAGTTCCATAAACTTTACCTTTTTCGAATTTCAATCTTATATTTCTCCTAAAATCAATTATAAACTTAACCAAACTATCTTAAAATTGAGACATAAACTTCAAACTGCATTTTCAATTATTTGTAGGATCAACCTATCCAAACTAATCACGAGCTCGTAAAATTCATAAAATGAATTCAAAATTTGAAGCTTTATAATGACCATCAATGGTGAATTCTTGTTGCTGTAATTTTAAAGATTTGAAATTTTATTTGAGAACATAATATTGTTGTCACGACCCAAAACCGAGCCGCGACTGGCACCCACATTTACCCTCCTATGTGAGCGAACCAACCAATCTAAACCTTAACATTTCAATTTAATATCAACATAAAGCAATGCGGAAGACTTAAACTCATTAATAAAAGACAATTCAATAACTT
>NC_028637.1:94195863-94206305 GCF_001406875.1 Solanum pennellii
TTTTCCTCTTCGTTCGTTTCTCTCTCTATCAATCGTTCGACCATCTCTTTCTCTCTTTGTTGTTTTTGTTTTTCTTATTCAAACCCTCTTTCTTTTACCCTAATTAACATATATTTAAGTATAAAGATGGCAATAATATCCCACTAATTAACTCAGGTTACCTCTTTTAACCCCCAAGTAATTAGACTTGTTAACATTAACCCTATAACTTTATAATTAAAGCAGGAATAGTCAAAAACGCCCCTTAAATAACTAACAGAAATCCGACCCAGCCTGCGATTACGCAGCCTGTGACGGGCCGTCATGCCTGCGACGGTCCGTCCTGCTGCTCCGTCATAGAGTTCAGAGACTAGATTTTTACCAAGAGTCTGTGACGGCCCGTCACGCCTGTGACGGTCCGTCCTGCCATTCCGTTACGAAGTTCAGAGAGTCGATTTCAGTACCAAAATTTCAGAAGTCTAAGTGTTCTGGAACGAGACACGTGCGACGGTCCGTCGTGCCCACGACGGTTCGTCCTGCAGGTCCGTCGCCATTTTCTGAGAGTCGATTTCAGTACCCAAATTTCAGAAGTCTAAGTCTTTTGGAACAAGACCCCCTCGACGGCCCGTCGTGCCCATGACGATCCGTCGTGGGTTCCGTCGACTCACACAGTTTTTCCAGTAATAAAATTTGCTGCTCAAAACGACTAAACAGGTCGTTACACATTGTTCATTACTTCATAATTTGAGACATTGATGTAAGCCTATAATGGCATATTGACTTTGTATTGGCTATGTCAAAATCTGTACTCCTTTAGATGGTTAATGTGAGACAAAGTATTAGATTAATCCTATGTGATCATTATACTGTCTAAACGCGAAGCCTATGTAAGATTCCTATGCGAGGATTTTAAGTAAACTCCATATATATATATANTTGTACAAATTTTTGACTTTTCCATTTCTCTTACCGTTATGTTTTTGGACAAAAATAGTGAAATAGGAACAAAAACTTATTTGAGAATAATTATATAAATGAAAATTTTAAAAGAAGAAGAAGAATTAAAAAAAAGAAGAGGAAGAGAAAGAATAAATGAAAGAGACGAGGAAGAAAATAAATAAAAAGAAAAAGATGGGGAAGAGAAAAAGGACAGAGAAAGAAGCGAAGCGGTAGAATTTTTTAATCCAAAAAATATTATATTTTGTTAGAAGATTTTTATTGTCATAAATGGTAATTATTTTCTTAATATAACATATTTATGTGATTTACGCATTAATGTATGAGCGCTTATACTATTGTATCCATTTTGGGAGATTTTTGTAACTATAAACTCTCAAGAGATAAATAATAATTTGCACTAAAAATATATGATTTCTGTAATTTGCTTTTTTTAAAATTCATGTCTAAATACTTAAATTTAATATTTTATAAATAGCAAAATATCTGATATTTTCTTGAGACAAACTTTTTTAAAAAATATAATGTAATAAATTAGAAAAAAAATAACATGACCCATAAACAAGGGGATACGAACAAATTTTTTAAAAGAAACGATAATCAAGTTTTAACTTCTTTCCTCTGTTTTTATGTTGTGTATTTGGCCGTATCGAAGGAACGCCACAAAAAAAAAAAAATTAAAAATTTGAGGTATTGCTGATTTGTGGGCCCTATAATTTAATCGTCTTGAACATTTGACCTTCGTTTTGTCTTTAAGCAAATTTTCGCGATAAAAAAAAAGAAACTTGTTAAATTTAAATGTTACGTATAAAATAATCGAATAATAAAAAATCTAAAACTACCTGCTTTCGAGGTCATTTTAGTAATCACTCGGTCCCATGCATGTGGCATCAAAACAATAATCTTAGAAATAGTACTAGATACTGAAAATAAATTGTTTCTAGTATCTTAAGGTGATATTATTTTTTAGAGAGACTAAATAATAAAGGATGCGTATAAAATGGGACGGAAGGAGTAAATAATTATGATAATAATATTATTTTTATCTCACTTTTTACGAATTAATTTTTTTTAATTAGTCCTAAAAAGAATTATGAATTTCTATATTTAAATAACATTTTAAATGTAAAATAAAGAGCATAAAATTACTACGTAATTCTATTAGCATAAAATTTGTGTCTTATTTCAAATCAAATTTTTTAAAAATTTCTTTCTTTAACATAATTCTATATTTAGAAAAAAATTAATTTAAATACTAATTTACCTTGGTAAAATAATTTATAAATATTCAAATATCTACTATTTATTTTAAATCATAAAAATTTTAATTTTTTTATAAAAGAATTATGTATCAAATCAAATTATAAACATATAAATTAAATTTTAGAAAATCATATATTTTAATATCTATAAACTGGAACCCACCTAATATAGCGATTGATTTGTAATTTAAAGACCTCAATCACTAATACATTACATATATAAAGATATAAATTTTTTACATATTTATTTATATATGATATTTATGCAACATAAAAAAAATATTCTATATATTTCCTCATATTTAATTTTATATTTTAAATATACCTAGCTAACAAGCACATGTCAAATAACCCCCGTTACAAGAAAGAGAGCGAGAAAGGGAAAGTTAGAATGAGTCCCTTTTGATAATTGTGCGTTTTCTGATGTAAAAATCTATCACTTTCAATTCATAATTATGAATTTCAATTACGAAATAAAAGCAACGAGGTCGAAACTATTAGAAAAAGGTAAAAGAGAAGAGAAAGAAGAAAGAGACCTTTTAGAAAGGAACCACAATTTGGTATTGAAGTCAGACTATTTCGAATTTACATTACGTAAAATTTTATTTGATCGGTCAAAAAAAATTTCATATCCATCGATGATGGGACCAAATAAGTGGCAGAACACGAGATGGAAAATATGCAGATATGTTCAATCAATAGAACAGAAAATCTCTAGACGCAGTTTAGTACATTTCAGCCACAGAATCATAGGAAAATATCCTCTCTTTATTATCAGTTTGGTTTTAGTTTATTTATTTCCATATATAATTTAAGAAAACAATTTTTATAATTTTTAAATTTAACATTTTCTTTTATTCCTAATTATATGTTATTCTTACTAAAAAGTTCTTGATATTTCATATTTCACAAAATTAATATATAAATAACATTATTTTTTTTATTTTAAACTTGAAGATACAATATACGAAAAGTAAAATATTAATTTATGTTAATTTTTTTATTAAAAGAAAAAGGTTTTAAAATGTCCTCAACGTATTAAAAAAAGATCAAAAATGTCCTCCTTCCACCTATTAGATCAAAAATGTCCTTAAGGTTATTTTTAAGGTTAAAAATGCCCTTCTTTAACAGAATTTCGACATGGCATAAATGAATTTTTAAATTAAACACATGGCATAAAGGTATTGGTCCACGTAAATTTTTTATCCAACTCAAAGAATTTGATTGATAACTGCATTGGACTTCTATCTTCCTGCTTCTTATTATTGAGGAACAATTGCTCACTTCCACCAAAAACTTCATTGCATCCTAATGTGCCACCAGTAACCTTCGTTTGCACATGGTGACAATCCCCACAGTGGGACCATCGAGGATATTCGTGACCACGGTCCGTTCGACCATCCTACGAAGATCTAGTTTCCTTGATCAATCATATGTGAGTACGCAACAAGATTTTTATACGATCCAGGATTAAATCCAAACCACAACAATGTTCCCAATAGATTTCACTCTTTGACACTCAAACAAAGCAACTGTGGTGAAATCCGTTCAATAAATTAAGTAAATTCCAAAAAAAAAAAATTAGCTGGGTTATATTAAAAAACGTAGGTCAGTTTCATTGAATTGGGTCAAAAATTCATGTGGACCAATATTTTAACGCCACGTGTTTAATTTAAAATTTTATTTGTGTCATATTATAATTCTGTTAAAGAAGAAGAAGGGCATTTTTAACCTTAAAAATAACCTTAAAAGTATTTTTGATCTAATAGGTGGAAGGAGGGTATTTCTGATCTATTTTCGATGCGTTGAGGACATTTTTAACCCTTTTTTTTTTATTAAAAAAATTGACTTTTAGAAAATATTAAAAAGGGTATGATGAATAACTTTCTTTGTTTCTTAAGGAATGTGAAATCTAAAATAGCGACATATAAATAAGAACAGAGAAAATATATATATTAAATGTATCAAAATATTATTTAATTTTATAATCTTATACATTTCACATAAAATATTGATATTAAAAATATTATTACATTTAATAAAATATACTTAAAAGTTCAGAAATAATTGAAGCAAGAGCTTAGAAGGGAGTGGGGCCAGCTTTAATTGAAGTAGGACGGAGTGTCCCTCTTGAATCAAAGTCATTGAGTTCACATACAGAGCTAAAAAGAATATAAAATTCATTTTAAAATAAATAAATTAAAACAAACAGAGTAATACTGTCTTTCTGTATTTTATTTTGTCATGTTTAATTTTTTATGTGCTTTAAAAAATATATGACTAAATAGTATTTTTTTTATATACTTATTGATATAACACTTCTACCTTTTTTCATCATATTAACCTATTTCCACATTTTATTACGTTAAATACAGATGAAAACTATATAATATTTTATTTTATATTATTTGACTCATTAACTTTGCACACGTTTTTTTTTAAAACTAAAATTATATTTAAAATTGAATGAACAAATCAATGAATAGCGTAGCATTTGATGCAAACTAGGCTAGAAAATCCGAACGGGAATACGGAAGAGCGTTAGGTGAAGCTGTATATAATATTGGAGTACGATTAAATTTAATTTTTTATACAAATATTTCGTATTAAATAACTTTTACAAACGTGATTTTATATCTAAGGAAATTTATATTTGATATTTCTGATTAAGGATATAGTTTTTATCACTCTATCACAATATTTATTGTTGAGCATAGATACTTAATACTCATGCTAAGGAGGGTAACAACAAAAAATTGATTATATTTTTTTTAAAATAACAATTATTTTGGACCATATATTTTGAATAAGGATAAAAAAATAAATGAACTGGGGGAAATAATTGACTTATGCTTGTGATACTTCATTCTTTTCGAAACAAGTTTTGTTTTAAGTAAAAAAATTTACACCAGTTAAAAAAATAATAAATACCAGGTGTTATATCCTAGGTTACCCTTATATATGGGATGTTTTAAAGAATGGAGTATTACAAAGGTAAAATAGTTATTAAATAAAGGTGTAATTGAAAACAATTATTTGTTCTATCATATTAAAAATAGGAGTTCGAAGCCTAAAGGGTATAAAATGTTAACAAAAATTCTAAAACTGTATATGAATTTTTATTATAACCAAAAGGGCAAAATCGCTAGAAGAGGAGCAATTTCTGTCGTCGAAAAATTTTGACAAAAAGAAATCGCTGCCTTGGCAGCGATTTCTAAAAATTTTTTTCTAAAATATTTTTTTAATAAATCGCTCCTTAAGCAGCGATTTTCTTAATTTTTTATTTGAAATAAAAAAAAATTAAGCAAATCGCTACAAGTGCAGCGATTTGTCTCCAATTTTTTTAAATCAATTTTTTAGAAAAATTTTGATTGCTACTTTTTTAATAAAATTATTTTAAAAAAAATATTTTGGAATAAATAGTAGAAAAATTTAAAATTAATTTTTTTTAAAAAAATTTAAAATTTATTTATAAATTGTAAAAAAAAAAATTAAAAATTGATTGGAAAAAATAAAAAAACTATTCGGAGACAAATCGCTGCCCTTGCAGCGATTTGCTCTTAGTTTTTTTTAAAAAATAAATAATTTAAAAAATTAAAGAAATTATTAATTAGGCAGCGATTTATTAAAAAATCATTAACAATTTTTTTTTTAGAAATCGTTGTGCTAAGGCAGCGATTTTACTTTTTCCGGCGAGCGAAATCGGTGCTCTTCCAACAATTTTGCCTTTTGATTAAAATGTGTATAAGATCAATATTAAACCAATTATTATTTAACAGAGAAAGTACTAATATTTATCTTGAATTTCTTAAGTAAAATAATTATTTTAAGACAACTTTTTTGCTAAAGTAACAAGTATGGCAATTAAAAAAATTGAATATACATTGTAAGTTTAAATTATATAAAATGATATAAATCATTAGATTTTAATTCAGAATAAACAAACATATAAAACTAATCAATTTTAATTCCCGGAAGAGTTTAGGAAATAGCAAGAAATTTGTATTTTATTTAATATAATTTGAAGAGAAACTTATCAAGAAAAATATTATAAAATCTAACAAGGTTATATAAGTCTTTGTCTAAATTAGGACTATTTAGCAGTTCTCAATAATTCTCTCACTTAGTATAAGAGATCAACGTGAATATTTATAGGATAAAAATATAATTATGAAGATAAATTTGTATGATTATCATATTAAAAATAATTTATTTTTTTTTATATTATAATAATAAAATAAATTATTATTACATATATAAAATAAAATTAATTATCCCAAAATAATTAATTATAAAATAATTTATTTCAAATCAAAAAGACGTAAGGGTAGGTGATCCATTATGTTTGCATTAATTAGGGATAGACTTATTAACCATTATTGATATCTGAGCTCTGTAGCATTGATAGTATAAGTTATTAATTTATTGATTCAAAATCTGTATAACATACATAATGATCTGAGTGAAAGAATCCAAATATACTGAATTCGTATTTCACCCATGTGCATTATTTAAAAATAATATTTATCAAAAAATCTCTTATTTAAATATCTGCCTTGAATAATATTAGTGGTAATTAAGAGTAAAACTTCAAAAATAAATAATTGTGGAGACTGTTTGACACAGTGAGATCTCCTGTCCCCAATCAGTGGTCGGATCCCGGATTTCGGGGATTCGAGAAAAAAAAAATAATGGTTTGAACTTCTAAATTAATAAATCAACCTCTTATATTCTGAAGGTTCAAAAACAATATATAAACATAAAAAGTTTTTAAAATATCTTAAATATACAACGTAATTTTTTATCAAGGGATTCACCGTACTATAGGTTCGCCCTGTTCTCATTATGTGGATCTTGTTTACGTTTAAAATTTATAATGATAAAATATTTTTATCACATAAATGTATATACCTTTTTAATTTAATTATATACCTCAATATTAAATATACGAGATTTTATTTATTGTGGAAAATACGAATCTCCTTTAAATATATGGTTTGTTTGACTGCCACTTGACAATCAGCCTGTTGCTTTGGGACCTGCGTCCCCACCCCAACCCCCAAAAATAGAAAAATAAACCCACCAACTTTTTAAAAAATAGTACACTAGTATTTAAATGTGGAATCACTATTGTTTTTTTCTCACAATTTGAAATAATGAATTGAATTCTCTAGAGAAACTTGAATTCGAAAATTTCATATCATGATTTTATATTATTTAATAAAAATTAATACGTAAGTTTAAGTTTAGTAAAAAGAAAAATATAATTTACACTTCATATCTATCCTACTGTTACATCCTCTCCACTCACATTTATTCTCATAGATAGTATTATTCTGACCAATTCTAAAATTATTAATTTTGAAGAATGCATAATCCAACGTGAGAAGATTATTCATATTACATGAAAACAATATGTTAAAAAAATAATACACTATATAGTTCACGCTCAAATTTACTTTATTATTGAATCTAATTAATGAATAGAGTATATATATATATATATTTTTTTTTCGTAATAGTGCATATATTTTTTTTAATGTATTTTTAGTCATTTGGTAAAATTAAGGAATAGGATCATTTTGACGAAGACATATACAATTGCTTAAATAAAACTTTAATATATTTTAAATAATTCCATATTATGATTATTAATGAATGGTGTATAAAAATTTTACCACCGATCCTAACTAAAATTTATTCTTTACAAAATAAAACTCAACGATGTTTTTGTTCAAACTTACGTGTAGTATAACAACTTCTTGTGAATGCTCTCCGATGCAGCATGCAGATAAATAAAATTACGACAAATAATAGATCTGAAATCCATTAATATACAAAATTGATGTAGAAGCCAGATTTTTTATTTAAAAATATAAAAACACCCGAAAAATTCGACATATATAACCTTAGAAAGAGAAATTCAGATGAACTGCTTGTGACTCCACCCTGTATAGAAACGATAGTTGATAAAGGAAATAATGTAAAATTCATAATAATCTCATAAAGGAAGAGGTCGTCAAAGAAGTGCATTTACACAATGACCTTGATGAGTCTATTAATTATACGTAGTAGTACTTAATTGTCAAACGAAGAAAATAAACCTTTGCTCTTTTCTCACATTTGTATTAACATTTGTAAATCCACCCCACAAAGTAATTTGGATTTTGCTATTGAGTTTATCAAATCTATTTTCCTTTTCTTCGTTCCATTTTCCGATGAGGATGAGGACGACGAGGATGACGAGGACGAGGACGAAGAAGAAGTTGTTAATGGCTCGGGTGAGCGGGAGCGTGAGCGTGTACGACGCCTAGCCGTTACTCTAGGTGGCATAGGTACGTCCGAGCCAATTAGGTCAGGAAAATTAAGCCGAGCTTTGGTGCCACGAATCTTGTAAGCGGCTTGGTCATAAGCTAATGCTGCATCCCGCGGGGACTCATAAGTTCCGAGCCACAGCCTCGCTCCTCTCCTATTTGGATCTCTTATTTCGGCTGAAAACGTACCCCACTGCCTCCGCCTCACCCCTATGAACCGCCTCCAATCTTGTGGCGCGTTCTCACGCGCCACAGACGGTTCTTTTGTTTCCTCCGGAGGCTCCGGTCTTACGGGGGATTCAATTGAATTTGAGGTAGGAATATTAGGCAATAATGTTGCAACATCTAAACTCATTGGTGAAACAGTTTCGAAAAAATCGGAATCATCGTCATAAAGAAGATGTGTGATAGATTCAAGTTCATCAAGGCTAGGTAAAGAGAAGATTTCATCATCATCAATTAGAATATTCATTCTTCTTTTGGATGAATAATATGTGATGAATGTAATGTAATATTAGTAGTGGAACTCTAATGCTACTTATATATACTACTTCATCTCACTCCGTTTATAGGACATTTTTCGTTTTTTTTTTTTCGAGAATCAAACAATTTAAGACTAATCAGAAAATTTTCACATGGAATCTTTTTTATATACTACTTATAAAGTAGAGAAAAAAAATATAAAGTGACACTAGAAATTGTTTCAAATTTTCAAAAACACACCTTAACTTTATTATCTCACTAAACAATCTTGAACTGATATAATATAATTTTTTTTGAAATCCAATTTCAATCAAGTTCTTTCAATTTTCGGGGAGTTCATTGATTCTTTTAATATTATTATTTTTATTTTTGAAGCTATATGAAAAAGAATGATTTATGATACCTTCAAAAATTTAAATTTTCTTTAAAAAAATAATTAATTTTGTTATCAATAATTCAATTAAGTCTAGAAAATAATATTATTTTTTTATTTTCTTTCAAAAGTGTTAATTTTAAAATAAGGTAACAATCGACATTTTTAATCGTAACAATTAAAATAAAATGGATATATTTTAAAATCACAATAATTATGAAAGAACTTTTTTTAAAAAAAATTAAACAACATGAATACACAAAAAAAATCATATAAAAATAAAATTTTCAAACTAACATACAACTACAACAACAATAATATATCCGGTATGATTCACAAATTAATATAATATTAATAATGATTAAAAAAATAGCAACACACATAATTTTTCTTGCACTTTTTATATTTGTTCACTTCAATTTATGTATAAATATATTTTACCTCTCTTTTGTTAGTAGTAGAAAGTTGTTGCTTTAAAGTAAAAAAATACATAAATGACCCACTTGTCCATGTGTCAAAAAAAAAATAAATGGAGCCTCACACACCTTATTGGGTCTCTACCATGATAAAATTTACCTTAACTATACGGGCATTCTAATACCTCCACAAAACAATCATGAACAAATATTATTACATACTTTTTTGTCCACTTGATAGAGAATATAATTTTATTTTTACAAGTATTTTATTTTATTATGATTTTAACTTTTTTTTCTCGTTATTTTTATCCGACTTCAATCAATTTCTTTCAATTTTCGGGGAATTCACCAATTCTTTTAATATTATCATTTCTATTTTTGAAGTTATATTAGAAAGAGCAATTTCAAAATTTTAAATTTTCTTAGAAAAATAATTAGTTTTGTCATCAATAATTCAATAAAGTCTAGAAGATTATATGATTTTTTATTTAAAAAAAATTAAAATAAAGTATTTGATTGGAGATGAAGAAGAAAAAGAAAAGAAAAAAATGGGAGGGGGTTCAACTTGACGTGGCGGGTCGGCGTGAGGTGAAGGGTTTGCAAAAAATGGAGGGATGGATCAACTTAAAAGTTCTTTTTAGGGGGGGGGGGGGGT
>NC_028637.1:94206446-94216588 GCF_001406875.1 Solanum pennellii
TTTTTGGGGGGGGGGGGGGGTGAAGTGAAATTGAAATTGAAATCAAAATCAAAATAAGTCATAGAGAGAGAGAAAAATTATATTTTTAATGAAATTAACACGTCTCATGTAATGATGGTGGATGAACATACTTATTTCTTTAAATCTAGGGTATATTTGAAAAATGATATAATGATATCACTTAAATATTGTTTAGTGGGTAGTAGGAAGATTGCAAAATTAAGATGTGTTCTTGAAAATTTAGGATAACTGTAGTAGTGACTTTACGTCTTTTATCTAAAAAATACGTAAGTCATAACAATTGACATTTCAAAATATTAGAAAAATACATAAAGACTTACGATAAAAAATTATTTGTTTGAGCCTCAAAATTCGAGAAGTGTCACATAAATTGAGACAGAGAGAATACTTTAATTGAAAAATTTTATTGTGAATGAGGCACAACTTACGGTAGCTGTATGAGGGGGAGTACTTTATCATTATTAAATTTGAACTCCTGGGGCCTACACTTATTTTTTTTCTTTGCCTCTTATTTTTCTTTCCTCTTTTTTCTGATTTTCTGGTTTTTTTCCCTTTAAATTTATTTTGAATTGTATTGTATTAGAATTCATCTTACTAAATTAGTTTTATTTATAACATTTAAGAAAATGATGTTAATTATTAGTATCTTATGTAGTTATGATTAAAAAAAATTTAAAGTATTTTTTGTTAAAAAAATAGAGCATTTTAATATAAAAATATTCCGTTACTCCACTAAATTATTTGTTTGTTTTAACAAAAAAACTTTTTAAAACATAATATTCTTATCAAAACTGCATAAGATATTAATAATTAACATAATTTTTAATAATGTAATTAATAAGACTAATTTAGTAAAATGAATCTCTTATACAATAAAATTATATATATATATATATATATTTGGCATTTGACAGTAGAATTTAATATGTTTGAATTTACATTAACATAATATCAAAAGTGAAAAATGAGTTTAAAAACATATATACTAACATGTTTTTCAAATTTTCATGGTCAAACATTAATTTTCAAATAAAGTATAAATAATTTTTAGATAAATTTTAAAGTGAAAATTAAAATGATACGAAATATAAAGGTGAAAATTTTTAAAGTACTATAAATGAAAAATGGAAGAAAAGAAATGGAAATAATATTAGTGGTCAATTTTATGATATAAGTGACCATTTAAAGAATTAAGTTGAACTTTTGTATGCTCGTGCCTTTTTGAATTAATGAAAAAATAAAAAAAATTAATAATTCAACTAATATAATTAGATAAAAAAAATTATTTTTATATGTACAAAATGATAAAGTAATTAAATTAGTTTCAAATAAATTTAAATAAAAAAAAGGGAAAGAGAAAAACAAAGAAAGAAAAATAAAGTACAGGTCCTACATGTTCAACTATAACAATAATAAAGTACTCCTTCATACTATTAGAGCCTGTTTGGCTCAGCTTAAAAGCTGATCAAACTGACTTAAAAGCTGATTTTTAATCTTTTTCCCTAAATACTTTTAAGACAATAATTTTGTTTTTATTGCAAGAGAAATAAATAATGTATTGTAATTTTCTTTTAACCAAAATGATGGTCCTTGTTGAAAAGTGAGAAAGCAACTGTACTTGCAAAAATATAAACTTATTTTGGATCACGGGAATCCTTGCAGTATTATTTTATTCTCTGCCCTCTATATAAATTATTATTTTATTTATTAGTTGTTGTTATTTTATTATTTGAAGTTAATAGTATTTCTCATTTACAAAAATGACAAAAATATATATTCCTACCATATGTCTCTATCATACCAAATATGGTTCATATATACTCTTTCCATATGTGATTATTATTTTTTTGAATTTCTTATTTTTATTTAATTTTTATTGTAGAAATATTAAAAAAAAAAAGAAGCATGAATGAAAAAAAGAGAAAAAAGTAAGAAATATTGTAAAGAATTCTCAGAATATAAGAAGAAAAAGACAAAAAGTATAAGATGGAGGAGATAATTTTTCTTATTTAAGTATATTTTCCAAATGATGAGTGATTCTCTATTTATAGTGTTGAGATATCACTGCAAAAGTCATCTAATTAATAAATACATAGTTATTTTGAAAGTTCTTATCACATTAGATGTACCTATACATGAACCAATTTAACAGTGGATAAATCTAATAGATAATCTACATATACTATACAATGAATTTACAACAAGAAAAACATTTTAGACTATTCTTTTACGGAGATATTGTGAATTTTTTTTTTGTATCTTAATAAATAACTAGAAATTTGTGTTAAATTATAAATAACAAAATTAAAGAAAATTATCAAATGATCAAGTATAGCAGGGGGACCGCTATTCATTGATTAATCACGTGAGTGAGTACGTATTCCGACAATACATAATGATGAAAAAACACCATTGGTTCTTTTGTACTTGTCAAATTTTGATCACACACTTAAAAAAAATATATTAATTGTTATAATAATTTTATTATTTTATTCTTATTAATTAATAGAATTTCAATATATTTATTCTCGACATTTTTTATGGATATCAACTCAAGTTAATAAATTAAGGATATAATATGAAAAAATAAATTGTTTATTTTTTAATTTGTCAAAAATGAAAAATATAAAGGGAATCGAATTAGAGAAAAATGAAAGAGTAAAAAGGGACATAGGAAATAAATGAAACTAGAGCAAATACTATTTTCTCTCTGGCTAATTTATATAACACATTTTTATGTTTTGAGAGTCAAATTATTTAAGTTTGATTGAAAATTTGTGCACAGAATTTTTTAATTTTTTTTGAAATGAAATTAATATTTGTAAATTACGTAAAAAGTACTATGAGTCACAATTAATTAAAAATTCAAAATGTTTAAAAGATCTATGAAAAATGCACGGTTAAAAATAGACTTGTTTCACCCTTGAAATCCGAAATGTGACATATAAAATGGAGCAGAGGGAGTAATAATTAGTGGTTGTTACTAAATACTACTTCCTCCGTTTCACAAAAAATGATCTGGTTTAACTTGGAACGGAGTTTTAAAATATAAAGAAGACTTTTGAATCTTGTGGTCCTAATATTAAAGTTAGGTCAAATATACAAAATTATCCTTTCATCTTGTGGCCTTAAACATGCCACGTAAAAAACATAAATTAAAATGTTATAAATAAAGTAATTCTTTTAAAAACAGTATTAAAATTAACGATAAAAATATAATTTATTTAAATTTGAATGGATCTGCCTATTCACTGGTTGTGATTTGTGACCCTATGATCTGCCTAATCATTGGTTTCAACGTATTTGATTTTCAAGTTTTTTTAATCAGCCTGTTTTAAAAAGGAAAAACTATTTAATTAGACATATATTAATATCTACTAGTTCAATTCATATTTTTAAATGATTATCTATTTGTCTAATTATTAGTTAATAAAATATTACACTTAAAGTCAAAGTAAGTTTGAAATACATCACTTCTCAAAAAAAGCTTAAAATAGAACATCATCTATTAAATTATTTTCTTAATTTACTCTCACATCAAATCAATTCATTTCTCTTCCATGATCGCACTTCGCTGAGGTGTATCTAGAGGGGATGCTATGGGTTTACATTGAAAATTACTAAAAGAAATTAATATTATAATTTTTTTTTATATAATTAAATCAAATGCGTCATTAAAATTTATAACTTGTAGTATTATGTATCTTAAATATATAATTTTTAAGATTTTATGATTCATATTAAGAACCTAAAAGTTAAATCGGACAAATTTATATTTAAAATACATTTCATAATAATTATGCACCCATCTAACCGAAATTCTGAATACGTCTATATCTCATCACTGATTTAGTGAAGCTTTCACCGAAAAATGATGATCTTTGATCCGAGAGAAGAGAGAGGCGTGATGGAGAAAAGTAAAGATAGTCTTACAACAACAACAAATATAGCAGACAAGTTTTACACACACGACGATATATACATACACATGTATCTAATTAAAATGTCATGAATATAATTAAATTTACATGTATTTGATAAAGTGTGTACATATATTTAAATTAAGATTATATGTGTGATGTATCTACAGGGAAAGATTTATGATGCTTGAAAAAAAAGTAGGAAGAATGCGTGATTTGCTCTCAACTTGATATATTTTAGTGACATTTCATATTTAAATACACATAGTTAAATGCATCTGCTTAACATGTATCCAAAATATATTTATCTAAATGCGTCAGACAGATACATGTATATAAAAAGCAAAATACGATAGAAATGATGATATTGAAAACTTACAAGAACACAAATAATTAGCTTATAAACTAATAAAATTTTCCTGATTTATTCTAAAAATTGAAATAATATGTGATTGAGATTCATCGTAAATCACCTTAATTAAAAGGGTACCTTGTCTTTTTAAAATTTAAAAATAATTTGCTCCTCTATGATTGTTGAGGCATTTAATGTCATATAATGAGTACAAAATTATTAGACGAGTTGTCAACACCCTTACTTATTAACCACATTGTTTTCCCAAAGTCATTTTCATTTTTTTCTGGCTTTTTTTGGACAAGAAAATCATTAGACATGATAGTTTTGTTTTTTCTTTCCCACTCAAATCAGGTGAGATGTATACTGCGTAGCTAAAAAAATTAATAAAAACTATTAATTTCTATATAAAGAAATATCAACTCATCAATAATTAAAACTATTTCAATTTGAATAATTTATAAATACTGAAAAGTGATAATGGGGAGTGTAGGTAAGAGGGGTACATATGCAACGAGAAAAGGGTCGAAGGTGTCAAATTAGTGAGAGTTACTAAAACATTATTTTAACTTTTAAGTGTGACCAATTGAAAAATGATTTTATCATTTTATATTCTTCATTACTTTCACATTGTGTTAAAATTATAGCAAAACTAACTTAAAATGAATTTAATTAATTTTTTTTAGATATTTATCCTGTGTATTAATCATTAAAAATTTCGAGAGAAAATGATTGATCGTTTCCTTCTATCTCGGAGGCTCTCCGGCCAAGAAGACCCTCATTTGGTAAGTTATTTCTTCTATAAAAGCGAAGCACAATGCATAACAAAGAAGCAATCAATTGATATTTTTCTCCCCATTTGATCGTTCTTCTTCGTTGTTTGAATAAATAAATTTTGAAATTAAATTTTTCTCTTTAAAACAACTTAAAATATTGTTTGTTCATAAAAAAATGGGCCTATATAAATTTTTTGTATAAATTCGCTTTCATTCATAAAATATTAAAGAATAATTCAAGTAAAATACATGTTGCAACACAACTTCAAATTTTAAAATTATTTTCCAATACAATTTTGACAAATCATTTTGTAAGTTTTAATTAAAATATATGACCAAATACTAACCGTACATTGCTAGTTAGAGAAATCACGCAATTCACATTGCTATCAAATATAAAATTATGACTTTTTGATGATTAGTTAAAATTTATCTCGTATAACAATAGAGACAAAATTATAGTCTAATGTTTCATTTTTAGTATATCCAAATTTACTTAGAGTGGTGGGAATAAAAAAAAACAGTAAATAAAATATCTATAACAGTAAATTTAGTGTAATTTCACAAATAAATTTAAAAAGAATAAAATTTACAATGTTATAATCTCTATTTTGAAAAGATAAAAAAAAAATTATCTTTTATTCTCCGCTCAAAGAAACAAAAAAGGAGAAAAAAAAATCATCTCTACAATTAACTTAAGAAAAAAATCAATGTCAATATCTCTATAAAATAATAAAGCAAAGCAAAGTATGTTAATAAAAAAGTAACCATCATAAATTTTGTGAGTTGATTTTTTTTTTTGAAAATAAAAAATAAAAATTGACAGTATTGTCTGTTTATGGAACTTAGTCAATTTCTTAAAAAATAATCCTTTAATAGAATTTCAAGTTCCAGATCATATTAATTTTCGGTAAAATTTTACTTTTACTTACAATTTTTTATAAAAAATTTAAGTAAATGCATGTATTAATATAACTTTAAATTTTAAAAATTATTTTTCAAACAACTTTAAATTAATTTTTCGTCTAATTTTAAATAAATTAACGATTAGACGCTAACTTAATTTATATATGCGTGTCAATTGGTCACTAGTTTAAGGATTTGACTAATCACGCTATACAAATCGCCATCTAATATAAATAATATTTCTTTCTAAAATGTCATTAGAGTTGTTAAAATATATCTAGTGTATAACGACAGATTATAAACAATGTCTAATGACAAATTAATTGTTGTTGAAAGTAGTGGGAAATATTATTATTATTATTAATAATAATTAAAAAAAATTAATTTAATCCCATAAGTAAATTTAAGGAGGATAAAATGTATATATTTTTTATTTTTATTTTTGAAAATTCATAAAGATTGTTTTTGACTCTCAGCTAAAAGAAAAAAAAAAGGAAAGAAAAGAAAGTCATCCCACTATTAACATGAGAAAAAAAAGTCTTAATAAAAACTCATCTTAATTAACAAAATTAGTAGGAAATCTGATTCGATCTTAAGCGCGTGTGAGAGGTGGCCTGTGAATTGATTTTCCTCTAGGGTTATCAGGAGTGCATTCAATGTTTCATGAGTCTATGTTAAAGAAATATCATGATAATTGAAACTTAATTAATTATTTGTTGGGATTCAGTTCTGCTTGACGAGAATCTGTCTTATGAGGAGGAGCTTGCAGCAATTCCAGATAGGGAGGTCCGCAAGTTGAGGTCAAAGGAGATTGCATCTGTAAAGGTCCAGTTGAAGAATTGATCGATTTAAGAGTCCACTTGGAAGACTGAGACTGATAGGCACAGAAGATATCCAAATTTTTTTGTCGAGTAAGGTACCCTTTCTTACTCCCATTTTTCTCTGGACCGTTCGTCAACGAACAGTATGTAAAATGGTATCTCATGTAACGACCGGTTAAGCCGTTATGGAAATTAAAAGTAGTTCGACTCTTTTAGTAAGAATTTAAATTGTAATTTTGAACTATTCATTTAACTATAGTTATTTAGCTAGTGGATATTTATTAAATAATTAATTTTTATTAGTGATGATTAAAAGGTCAAAACCAAAATGTATTTAATATCCTATACCATTTCGCCCAGAAATTAAGAAAAGAAAAGGGTTTGATATTCTTGAGTCAACCACGCGCACGAACTGCAAAGAAAGAGGGACACTTCTTCAGGTGTTGTAATACCTTAAAAATTTCTAAGCCAAGGCTTGGACATTCTTTATTTATATATAAGATCGTATCAGTGATTCTTAAATTTCTCATATGTGTAAAGGTCAATGCTTTAGAGTTGATATGAATTTAGATATGCACTAAGGTCGCTAGAACGCTCTAGCACAAAGTTGAGTTGAAAGCTTCCTTATCGATTAAGTGTTGATGTAAGATTCAACTTGGGTCAATTTCAAAGAATCATATCTCTTAGAATATGAATAGTTACGTGACCAATAACCTATTAAATTATCTTCTTTTCAACTCCACCTATTTCGTATAAATCCGAATTTCAAGTTAAAGGTTATGACTGATTCTTGCTTTCCGAAGGGCTCCACACTTATTTCCAGCTTTTGTTAAGTCGTCATGGGTTTTTTCCCGACATCGATCTTAGTACTTAGAGATATTCTTTGATTTAAGTTATTATTGAGACATTTTAAGTTTACTTAAGCAATTGAAGTTCCTAGTTCTTTTGAGTAAGTCTTCCGCTAAGTTGTAAGCCAGATCAAGGATTCGGTTGAGACCAATGATGGTTCTCAAGTGTCGGTCACATCCAGGTTAAAGACTTGGGGCGTGAATTTAGGTGTCCGCAAAATCCGATAAATTGGACCATGACAATAAATTGAACTATCCATCAACTCTTCACGATTTTATTTTTTATCATATAATTCATCTGATTATTTTTTTTTTCACCAAAAAAGAAAAAAATATAAAATTAAAAATAAATTAAGTATGTGACGCTCATTTCTTAATTATTCAGATTTATTTGTGGTAAAAGTCTTAGCACGTTTTTATTTTGTTGTTTTCCTGGAAACATAAAACTTTTTGGTGACAGAGAATGCTGTCAAATGACACAAAAATTATATTCTAATGTTTTTGCCTAATTTAGTGTTTGCAACATTATTGAATAAACTATTGGTCTGGCCTTTTAATTTCGATAATTAGTGAGATACAAAAGAGACAGCAAGGCGTAAGGAGCGGTTCAATAAAATATGTGCCCTAAAGCCAAAAATTATTTTGATTCATTAGAATTATTTTAAAAGAAAGTCTATTTTGAAGTTCATTTTTAGCTTTTTACGTAACTAAGAGACTGTTTGACATTATTGTTGGGAAGAAAAAAATATGTTTTTAAAAAAGATTAAGTGGTTGACAAATTTTTGAAATTGCTTTTGTAACGACCCGCTAGGTCGTTTTGAGAACTAGGACTAGTTTGACTCCTTTTGGAAAATTAAAGGGGGATATTTTAACTATTCGGTAACTACGAGTGCCTAATTGAGGAAATTTTTATTAAATTAGTATATAGTTAATAGTTAGTGGGTCATATATATAATTAATTTAATACTTTTATACTTGACCATGTATTGGAATAAATTAGTGGGTTAAAATTTTTATATTATAATCTGAGGAAAACAAAAATTGGAGAAACTTCTCCTTGGCATCTGATAAGAATACGTTCAGGTACAACCGCCCTTCTCAGAATCTGTAACTTTACGTGAATTATTTGATAATCTATTTTAGTATAAAATGATTCATTATATGTATTATTTTTTGGGGTTTAATCTTTATGGTATTTAAAGACTGCTAGTTCTTGGGTCGTTTAAAAATTGTGTCTTTTATTCTTTATCAAGAAAAGGGGTTGTGGTTTTAGGCGATTCTTGAGTTTCTTTTGCAATTTCAGATCGATGAGAGTTGGTTGAAAGTTTGAATCAAAGTAAATTTTGGAGTCAATATTTGGTTTGAGTTGTTTGAAAGTTGTATTGAACAAGTATTAAAGGAAGAAGCTTTGTTTGCATATGAGGGTTGGAGTTTAGTCTAGTATGAAATATCCATGTGGTAGCACGAGAATATAGTATTGACTTTTCAGTGTTGGGGGTAAAAGTGGTTGTTTGCAAGTAATTTATAGGTTTAAAGTGTGTGAGGGTCGAGAATGAGGCATTCAGGGATAATTTGATTCGAATTTCGCAACTATGAGTTGCAGTGAGAAGAAGCATTATAATAACAAGGTCGATGTTTATAGTTTTGGTATTGTCTTGTGGGAATTACTGACAAACCGCATGCCTTTTTGAGGGAATGTCGAATTTGCAAGCTGCTTATGCTGCTGCTTTTAAGATCGTGAACATTCCAAAACTTAACGAAAAGGGAAGGAACTATCTTGAGGATTCGTGACACGAGCTCGACACTTGAGGTATGTTAAGACTTTTAGACTTGTTGAAGGACGTTTTCCTAATTAAAGATTAAAAATAAAAATAGACAAAGGGGTAAGGGGAAAATATGGTGGTCTCGTATCAATGGTGTGACGGGCATTGGTATGAGTACCGGTGTTATAAAACGGAAAATTTCTATTATAGAATGTGGGTTGAAATTTGAGAATGCCAAAGCATATGGGCATTAGCTGATATATTATTGACTTGAATTCCTTGTGATTGTGTTTTATTTATTTCACCCGTATAGTTGAGATAATTGAGGTGGTTATGTATTATATTCATATTGATTGATTGAGATGCATCATCATTCCCTCTATTGAAACAATATTGTGCACATGCATAGAGATGAGAGTAAGTATAATTTGGGCACGTGGAGATCGTCCGTGCTGGGAATGGTGAGATGTTAAGATTGTAATTTGGGCACGTGGAGACCGTCCGTGCGAAAATTGTTTGATATTATGATAGTGCGTTGAGATCGTCCGCACAGACACGTGGAGATCGTCCGTGTCGGTATATGGACCTCGCGAGTCCCCCATGGGTCATGAACTCTCGATGTATTTCCGAGGAGTATCATGTATATACGGTTGAGTGAGTACTGGGTATTCTGAGACATATCATTACATGGCATCATATTGCATTGCATTTCATCCCATCATTCATTCTTGATGA
>NC_028637.1:94224563-94226262 GCF_001406875.1 Solanum pennellii
TTGTAACGACCCGCTAGGTCGTTTTGAGAACTAGGACTAGTTTGACTCCTTTTGGAAAATTAAAGGGGGATATTTTAACTATTCGGTAACTACGAGTGCCTAATTGAGGAAATTTTTATTAAATTAGTATATAGTTAATAGTTAGTGGGTCATATATATAATTAATTTAATACTTTTATACTTGACCATGTATTGGAATAAATTAGTGGGTTAAAATTTTTATATTATAATCTGAGGAAAACAAAAATTGGAGAAACTTCTCCTTGGCATCTGAGAAGAACACGTTCAGGTACAACCGCCCTTCTCAGAATCTGTAACTTTACGTGAATTATTTGATAATCTATTTTAGTATAAAATGATTCATTATATGTATTATTTTTTGGGGTTTAATCTTTATGGTATTTAAAGACTGCTAGTTCTTGGGTCGTTTAAAAATTGTGTCTTTTATTCTTTATCAAGAAAAGGGGTTGTGGTTTTAGGCGATTCTTGAGTTTCTTTTGCAATTTCAGATCGATGAGAGTTGGTTGAAAGTTTGAATCAAAGTAAATTTTGGAGTCAATATTTGGTTTGAGTTGTTTGAAAGTTGTATTGAACAAGTATTAAAGGAAGAAGCTTTGTTTGCATATGAGGGTTGGAGTTTAGTCTAGTATGAAATATCCATGTGGTAGCACGAGAATATAGTATTGACTTTTCAGTGTTGGGGGTAAAAGTGGTTGTTTGCAAGTAATTTATAGGTTTAAAGTGTGTGAGGGTCGAGAATGAGGCATTCAGGGATAATTTGATTCGAATTTCGCAACTATGAGTTGCAGTGAGAAGAAGCATTATAATAACAAGGTCGATGTTTATAGTTTTGGTATTGTCTTGTGGGAATTACTGACAAACCGCATGCCTTTTTGAGGGAATGTCGAATTTGCAAGCTGCTTATGCTGCTGCTTTTAAGATCGTGAACATTCCAAAACTTAACGAAAAGGGAAGGAACTATCTTGAGGATTCGTGACACGAGCTCGACACTTGAGGTATGTTAAGACTTTTAGACTTGTTGAAGGACGTTTTCCTAATTAAAGATTAAAAATAAAAATAGACAAAGGGGTAAGGGGAAAATATGGTGGTCTCGTATCAATGGTGTGACGGGCATTGGTATGAGTACCGGTGTTATAAAACGGAAAATTTCTATTATAGAATGTGGGTTGAAATTTGAGAATGCCAAAGCATATGGGCATTAGCTGATATATTATTGACTTGAATTCCTTGTGATTGTGTTTTATTTATTTCACCCGTATAGTTGAGATAATTGAGGTGGTTATGTATTATATTCATATTGATTGATTGAGATGCATCATCATTCCCTCTATTGAAACAATATTGTGCACATGCATAGAGATGAGAGTAAGTATAATTTGGGCACGTGGAGATCGTCCGTGCTGGGAATGGTGAGATGTTAAGATTGTAATTTGGGCACGTGGAGACCGTCCGTGCGAAAATTGTTTGATATTATGATAGTGCGTTGAGATCGTCCGCACAGACACGTGGAGATCGTCCGTGTCGGTATATGGACCTCGCGAGTCCCCCATGGGTCATGAACTCTCGATGTATTTCCGAGGAGTATCATGTATATACGGTTGAGTGAGTACTGGGTATTCTGAGACATATCATTACATGGTATCATATTGCATTGCATTTCATCCCATCATTCATTCTT
>NC_028637.1:94230484-94236881 GCF_001406875.1 Solanum pennellii
GGTCAATGAGACATACTGGGTACACGTGGTTTCGTACTCATACTACGCTTGTTGCACTCTTTGTGGTGCAGATTCGATTCCGAGTAGGAGCACATCTCGTGGAGCAAATTGAGTCCGGCTTGAAGTTCTTGGAGTTGTGGTGAGCTGCTTGGCTGTTCCGTGGCCCACACCTCCCTCTATTTTTACGTATTCTGTTATTCAGTATTCAGACAGGATATCCCTTAAGTTAGATTTGTCATTTTAGTTTCAGACTTGCATCGTATTCTAGAAGCTCTTGTACTTAAGACACCAATTCTTGGGGTGATATATTTTATCTTCCGCATTTCGTACTTATAAGGAACCCAATGTTGGAGATTCTTGCTAAGTGTTAGTCTTTTTACTCATTTGTTGATTTAGTTGGGTTAATATGTTGGGTTGGCTTACCTATTGGTTGGGAACATAGGTGCCATCACGACTTGCAAAATTTGGGTCGTGACAGCTTTTAAATGAAAGCATAGAACAATTTTTCTGATGCTTGGAAGAAGTTAATATTTTTCTTTTTCTTTAAAAAAGTAGAAGAACAAACAGAGGATTATTATTTTTACGACTAAAATATCATTTACATATGCGTATTTATCAATATATTCCTTATTAATTAATTAACATATTTCATAGGTTTGGTTAATTTTTATTCAAGAATTTTACTTTTTATTCTTTATTTTTATATAATAAGTTTTTTAGTTTATTTATTTTTTTGTATTATTATTATTCATATTTTATATTGTAGATATACTTTTACATATTATTTTAAAAATTAGAAATAAAAGTAACAATAATATTTTTACCAGATTAAAAAAAGTAAAAAAAAAATAACAATTAAAGATTTCAACCCTTCCAAAAAAGTAATAAATAACAAAAAGATAATAATTTATATATTTATTTAAATTTAAGTTTTTTTAAACATTAGGGTATTATGACCCAAAAAAAAAAAAGAGAAGATAATAGCAAGATTGAATCCAAGAGAATAGGTAACAAATAACAAAATAAATTCTTCTTTTCAGTATTTTTCAACAATATTGTCCTAGTATACTTTAATTGATAATTTGAATATGTACTTTTTAATTAATTAAATTAAAAATATAATTAAAGTTTTTGTATTGGATGTTTAAAATAGTTTCTCTCTATAAAAATATCTTAATATTAAACGTACATTGGGACTTACCCTAAAAAAATGAAGAAAAGAAAACGTTGAGACTTGCCATTTTTCATAATTTGACTCTCAAAAGCACTCTTTTGAAAAAAAAATAAATAGTCAAACAGAATTTGCTTATCAAAAGCACTTTTCAAATGAATTTGACAAACACAAATTGCTCTTTTTGAAAAATACTTTTCTAAAAAGCTAATTTTTCTTATAAGAAAAAACGTTTCTAAAAATAAGCAGTTTTTAACTGTAACACCAAACATACTCTAATTCTTTTATATATTTAAAATAACAAAAATTTTGATGAAAAATTAGATAAGCTTAGATTTAAGAAGTTTGGAAACTTAATATCGAAACTTTGAATTCTTAGACAAATCAAGAAATAAAGTGAATTGTAAATAAATAAATGATTGACCTAAAAGCAAAAGATTTACAATTATAGCTCGAACGACCACATCAATCATCAATATAAGAAAAATAATGTGAAAGCTTTTATTTAAAAAAATAAAAAGCTTATCTACCTTTTTCTTTTTTATAATTTAAAGTATTCAAAGCCTCAAAGTCTACTTAGTTTACCCGAAATTGGGCCCCAAAAATAATTTTGGGCCTTAAGCGTCCGTTTTTCTGCTTTACCCTTGGGATAGCCCTGTCTAACGCTTTAAGCCGGTGTTCGATCGTATATTTTTAAATATTTTTTATAAATAGTATTTGGTATAATTTCATCAATGTCTTTAAAAGTATTTTAAAATATATTTTATTTTTTTAATAAATATAATTTATATCCATAAATTTTTAAAACTATTTAAACTATAAGTTTGTATTATATAGCAAGTTAGAAATGTCGACATAACAAGAATCATGACTTACGTAATAAGTTAGGTGAATCTTCGTTGCAGTAATTAAAAAATAGTCTCCATGACCCTCCTGAAGAAATGTGGTAGTTCTAAATGAGTGCAACAAGTATCAGTTCCTACATCGTGAAGTAGACAAAACACATGACTCTTATTTATTATCCAAAACCAATTGTTCGTCATTTTCATATTTTATCAGTGCTTCAAAAATTATGTAATATAATGCAAGCAATTATTAAAAAGGGTATTTTTGTAAAAGATAAAAATTTGGTATAGAATTTAAATTTTTAAAAGATTCTAAATTCTATTTTTTTTCTAATATTTGAAAATTTGGGTTGTTTATCAAAAAAAAAAAATGATTATCAAATAATGACAAGATATATGAACAAACTCTATTTACCATATTTTCCTTTAAATTTTACTATTCAATTTCCTCAATCTCGATTATATAGTTAAATACTCGACACCGAAAAGTCAAACCGATCCCTGTCCACTAATAAAAGATCTGATCCTTGATCGGCTGGCCAGTGCATCGGCCAGACCTGACCCGATACTTTTTAAATTATATGATTTTAAAAATAAAAAAATAGTTGTGAGACTTTTGGTTCAATAGTAATATCAACACAGAGAAATTAAAAGACATAATTTAAAATTTGTAGCTTCTGTAATTTAATTTAAAATTTTATTTTTAATTTAAATTTGTGAAATTAGAGATAAGTAATTTAAATTTGAAAGTGGAATTTTGTGTCATAGAATTTTTGCATTTCTTAATGAAAAAATCACTCAGGTGAATTTTTTTTAATAAATAATTATTAATTTGTGATATTTTTTATTTATTATCATTAAGCAATATATAATAATACTGTGGTAAATATGATATTTATTAAAAATGAATTATGTATATTTATAAGTGTTTTAAAATGTTTTAAGCTTGTTCAGTAAGAAATTAACCCAATGTATTATAATTGTATTAAATTATATTATCTATAAATAAAACTTGTATTATATATATTGTTTTAAAAGTTGTTTTATTTAACATGGTTAAACCTGTATTATAAGTGTTCATTGAAAAAACAATTCTATTATTATAAATTGTAAATATTTTCTTAAAAAAATTAAATCGATCCGGCACACACATCGGTCCTTTAAGGCCCAAGACTCAGCCCAGCACTGTTTAACGTGGAGAAAAAGGGTACAAGAGTTGTGGGCTAGGCCGGACAACCAAAACTCAACTGTTGAATCCGGCCCGATCCGATGTTAGTATTCGATTTTTTTTCTTCGTTCTATCTGGGTTTGAGTAGCGAGTCTCGTAGAAATAACTCTTCTATCTCTATGAGGTAGTGGTTAAGATCTATGTACATTCTATCCCCTGATTTTACGGGTAGAATTTCATTGGGTATGTAAGCATTGTTGGTGGGATGAGGTGATTTGGTCCGGTCAGTTGACAACTTTAACGTATTGAATAAACCTATATACGAATAAATATGATAAAAATATAATTAAGTAATAAAATTGTATTCCCTATGATAATTAATTGTTGAGGACAAACGAAGCTTTGCCAAATAAATAGATTTAAATTTACGTGTACTGTTATTGCTATGAAAGTTTTTCAATATTGGTTCAACGAGGATTATTTGGTTGTTAGATTAAATAATGATTGATATAGTGAGTTTATTATTTTATTTTTATTAATTGATAGGTTTCAAATATATTTATTGACTATATCAATTTTACTAAGTCGAGGATATAATTTAAAAAAATAACAAGTAAAAAGTACTAAAAATAAATATATTTATTCACTACATATAAAAAAAAATGACAAGTAATTAGAGACGAAGAAAATAAATATAAATAGTGATTTAATGCACAAAAGAGTTAGAATACCGATTAAAGTTAATAATGCAACAGACATGAATTATGGAATATTAAAATCATTTTTTTCATAATATTTTAAAGTTTATTGAACTATGAAAAATTATCTTAAAAGGTCATTGAATTTTGTTTTATATAAAAATGTTACTCAACTATTCAACTTTAAGCTTTTATCCTTGAAATTCATTCAATCACATTTATCATTAAAATAAATTTAACATAATAAGATAATTACAAAAAATTACAGCATTATAATCATGGACTCTGTTTCCAATAAATTTTAAAATGACGTAAAATAAATTACAGTTTTGTTTCTCCATAAATTCTAATTGAAACTAAACATACTTAATAAAAGTTTATTTTATTGATACAAAATTAAATTTAATGACTTTGTTAGATAATTTCTCATACTTCACGACTTTATAAAATATTAACTCAAAAGAAAGCTAGCAAAACCCAGGGGCGAGGGCAGTGTATAATGAGGGGGTTCACGGTAAAAAAATATTACTATTTATACATGATTAAAATTATTTTTTAGGTATGTAAAATAAATGTTGAACCGGTTTGTATGTTTATTTTAGATTTTGAATCTTTCATTAAAATTTCTGAGTCCGACAAAACTGTCGATAGCTCATTAATAGTAATCATTTAATATAGAATCTGAATTCATGTTATTGAATTAATTTATCTGTAATAATATCTTAACTAAGTTGTATAGAATTAATTATAGAAAAAGCTCATTAAATGTTAACATTTTTTTATATAGCTTAACTAGGGTTGTTCTTCAAATAAAAAATATTCAGTTCCAAAATCAAAAGATTATGTGAACGTGCAAGTGTCCTTCTCAAGATCTAAAAAATGAATCTTAATTCAGAATTAGATAAACGTTACTTTGTCGTTCCTCATATATAAATAATAATATACTAGCATATTTTACTCTTTATCTCTTATCACCAAATTGTATTCTTTTTTAAGAATTAAGATAAGATAAAACTAATTTTATATTAAGAATACTTTAATACTATGATTTAAGTAACACAAAAATAAATAATTTTATCTCGATTCTATAAAATAATGAAGTAATTTTATTAAAGTAACTTCTTTAGTAACCTTATATATTTATATATATACGTACGACTAATATAAGGACCGAGGGAGTGTATCACTACTTATTTTATCGAGTATTTTATTTCTCTTTACATCATATATATATATATATATATATATATATATAAAAGAAAATTTTAGGCCCACCTACGTGGCGTCATTATAAATAAGAATTTTTCAAGATTTATTTATTTACAAAATTAGTTTTCTTCTTTCATAAAAAAAATTGTGATATTTATAAAAAAAATTATGACTTTTATTAAAAGTTGTGACTTTAATGAAGAATTATGACTTTTACGAAAAATTATGTCTTTTATGAAAAATTACGATTTTAATGAATAGTTGTGACTTTATGAAAAATTGTGAATTTTATGAAAGATTGTGACCTTTCCAAAGGGTTGCAACTTTTCAAAAATGTTGTAACATTTCCGGTAAGACATAATAAATATTTGTTCACACTACCCTTTGTTGTCTATAAATAGTGGGATTTTCTCTTATTTTAAAATAACGAAAGTTGTTTCTTCTTTTTCTTCTTTACAATTAAATTTTTGTGTATTTTGCTCTTGTTGAATGGCTCATTGACACCATTGTTTATGTCTCAGATCCTGGTATATATTTATAGAGTCATAATTTATGCTTATGTTATTAAGGATATATAAATGATAAGATATATCTATTCTTCATTTTTCTTTTACGCTATTAATGTTTGTTACTATGTAATCTTGTATGTGAAATAATATAGTATTTTAATTTTAATTACTGATCAATTTTTAAATATTATTTTATAAATTTTGTGATATTAAATTTCCGCAGAAAGCCCGGTTAATTTTACAAGTTTGTGAAAAAGCCTAACCATCGGTGACCCCTTAACGTTGGCACAAAGCTTCACTTAGGCACCTCAAGTGGACGGTATTCATTTTAGACATCTAATATAGGGTTTCGTTGTGTCATTTTGTCACTCTTTTGTCAATCAACTAGGTGTGTGTGTTAATGACATGTAAAGTGGCGAATTAAATGACGACATTTCTCAAAAATAATTTATAGATAATTGTCACGACCCAACCAATCTAATCCCCAACATTTCAACCATCAATAACAAAATATAATGCGGAAGACTTAAAACTCATTAATGAAAATCGGATAAATAACTTATAAAAACTCAATACTATTATTCCCAAAACCTGGAAGTCATCACCACAAGAACATCTATCCTCAAATTACTAATCTAAGAGTATCTAAGAAGCTAAAATAAGTAAAAAGCTAGTCCATGCCGGAATCTCAAGGCATCAAGACATGAAGAGGAAGATCCAGTCCAAGCTAGAAGCAATAGCTCACCCTGAAATCTGGCTTGACGAAGACTGGCTAGAGTTGCGGTTGAGTTGAAGAC
>NC_028637.1:94238563-94250677 GCF_001406875.1 Solanum pennellii
AGCAGGAATAGTCCAAAACGCCCCTTAAAATATTTAACAGAAATCCGACCCAGTAAGGGTCACGCAGCCTGTGACGGTCCGTCACAACTGTGACGGTCCGTCCTGCACGTCCATCACAAAGTTCAGAGAGTTAATTTCTGTGGAAGATGTGTGACGGTCCGTCGTGCCCACGACGGTCCGTCCTGCCATTCCGTTACGAAGTTCAGAGAGTCGATTTCAGTACCCAAATTTCAGAATTCTAAGTGTTTTGGAACGAGACCCCCATGACGGTCCGTCGTGCCCATGACGGTTCGTCGTGGGATCCGTCGACTCAGCCAGTTTTTCCAGAAATAAAATCTGCTGCTCAAAACGACTAAACAGGTCGTTACAATAATGAATTTCGAGTATAAATATAAAGTAATCAATGAGTCAATGACACTTGAATTTTTACCCAAATAATTTTTTAAAAATAAATTAAATCAATAAAATTCCACGTGACCCACCCACTCAAAAAAACTCATACCCATTTGCAGAAACACTTCCCCCTTCCCACCTGTTTCCCCGCACCATTGTCTTCTTCAAATACCTTCATCTCTTTTTTGCTAAAATATCTGGGTGCAGCTACATACTCTTCCTTTTTTATTAGTGTTTTTTTAAAAATATTTTTTTACCCTAATTATTAGGTTTATAATTCACCAATAATTAAACTTACTACTCTTTAAATATTAAATTCTTTCAATAAAGAATCTCATGAATAATTTAATATTTAATCTTGAAATGCGTCTATTCTTAAATTTCTAAAATAGTTTCCATCATTTTTCATCATTTTACCGTATTTATTTTTATTCACCATATTGGATATTTATTATTGTAAAAATGGTGGCTGAAAATGAAAAAGAAGACAAAAAAAATAATTAAAAACCGACTAAATACGTTTTTCACGTGCGCTCAACAAGTGTGTTACACTCACTAAGTCATCTAAGCAAAAAATTGTCAAAATTATACAACGAGACCTTACATGAGATGTGTAAAATAAACATCACCCACTTGAGATGTTTAAATGAAATTTCGTGCCAAATTTAAGTGGTCATCGTTAAATTAGGCCTTTTAAATAATAAAAAACCATAACGCGCATAACATGCAATCATGCATATGCTTAAAATGGAATCTTCTCAGAAACTCCTATTATAAAATATATACATTTATAGTAATCAAAACAAAATGAATCCAGTTGACGATAAAATATTCACATCTGATTTTGATAACTTGAATCAATGAGGCAATATTGTAACGACCTGTTTAGTCGTTTTGAGCAGCAGATTTTATTTCTGGAAAAACTGGCTGAGACGACGGATCCCACGACGGACCGTCATGGGCACGACGGACCGTCGAGGGGGTCTCGTTCCAAAACACTTAGAATTCTGAAATTTGGGTACTGAAATCGACTCTCTGAACTTCGTAACGGAATGGCAGGACGGACCGTCGTGGGCACGACGGACCGTCACAGACCCTTTAGTGGAATTGAGTCTCTGAACTCTGTGACGGAGCAGCAGGACGGACCGTCGCAGGCGCGACGGGCCGTCACAGGGTGCGTAAGTCCCAGGCTGGGTCGGATTTCGGTTAGTAATTTAAGGGGCGTTTTGGACTATTCCTGCTTTAATTATAAAGTTAGTGGGTTAATGTTAATAAGTCTAATTACTTGGGGGTTAAAAGAGGTAACCTTGAGTTAATTAGTGGGATATTATTGCCACCTTTATACTTAATTATATGCTAATTAGGGTAAAAGAAAGAGGGTTTGAATAAGAAAAAGAAAAAGAACAGAAAGAGAGGGAGAACGAGTAGAGAGAGAGAGAAACGAAGAGGACAACAAGAATTTGGGGAATTTGCTTGCTTGATCACGAATCTTCGGTGGAGGTAGGTTATGGTTTATGCTATTCGTAGTAAACTCTTAATAGCGAATGATATGTATTGGGTAGTATTGTAAACCCTTCTATATGCTTAATTGTATGCTTGTATGAATGTGATTATATAATTGTGATAAAATAAGCATGATGAAGCTATTGAATCCCAAATCTTGAAAAACCCTAATCTACTTTGTTAATGAGATTGATGATGCCTTGGTATAAAAGAAGGCTTGATGAACTAAAGTAATGGGGTTGATGATGCCTTGGTATAAAAGAAGGATTGATGAATTAATAGAATGAAATAAGGGGAGCGGGTGTCACGAACCGACACGTAGAATTAGGGGACCGGGTGTCACGAACCGACACGTAGAATTAGGGGATCGGGTGTCACGAACCGACACGTAGAATTAGGGGATCGGGTGTCACGAACCGACACGTAGAATTAGGGGATCGGGTGTCACGAACCGACACGTAGAATTAGGGGATCGGGTGTCACGAACCGACACGTAGAATTAGGGGATCGGGTGTCACGAACCGACACGTAGAATTAGGGGATCGGGTGTCACGAACCGACACGTAGAATTAGGGGATCGGGTGTCACGAACCGACACGTAGAATTAGGGGACCGGGTGTCACGAACCGACACGTAGAATTAGGGGATCGGGTGTCACGAACCGACACGTAGAATTAGGGGACCGGGTGTCACGAACCGACACGTAGAATTAGGGGATCGGGTGTCACGAACCGACACGTAGAATTAGGGGACCGGGTGTCACGAACCGACACGTAGAATTAGGGGATCGGGTGTCACGAACCGACACGTAGAATTAGGGGATCGGGTGTCACGAACCGACACGTAGAATTAGGGGATCGGGTGTCACGAACCGACACGTAGAATTAGGGGATCGGAGTGTCACGTACCGACACATAGTAGTAGGGGAGCGGAGTGTCACGTACCGACACAAGAGGAATAAAGATAAAGAATCTTGAAAGATGTTAATATACTCAATCTAATGAACCTAATTCCCAAAAGAGTATGGTATTGAGGCTTGAGTCCTCATGTGTGAACTTGGCGGTGCTTATTAATGATTATAGAACTTGTTGTTGCTACACGTTGAGTATTGTAGTTGATTTATGATATTATCTGATATATACTGTTTTCTATTTTGAGTTGGCCGATGATATCTACTCAGTACCCGTGTTTTGTACTGACCCCTACTTGTATTTGTTTTCTTTGTTATTTGTGGAGTGCAGCAAACGTACCGTCGTCTTCAACTCAACCGCAACTCTAGCCAGTCTTCATTACACCGGATTTCAGGGTGAGCTAATGCTTCTAGCTTGGACTGGATCTTCTTCCTCATGTCTTGATTCCTTGAAGTTCCGGCATGGACTAGCTTTTGTTTATTTTAGCTTCTTAGAATACTCTTAGTTTAGTAATTTGATCATAGATGTTCTTGTGGTGATGACTTCCAGATTTTGGGGAATAATAGATGTTGAATTTTAGAAGTTATTGAATTGGTTTTTATTAATGAGTTTAAGTCTTCCGCATTACTTTCTGTTGATATTATATTGAAATGTTAGGGTTTAGATTGGTTGGTTCGCTCACATAGGAGGGTAAGTGTAGGTGCCAGTCGCGGCTCGGTTTTGGGTCATGACAAATATCTTCTAAATGATTTCGATTTTTTTGAATTTTTTTCCCCCTCAAGTAACGTTGAATTACCTAATAGTCCTAGCTCAAGTTTTGGTAGCGTTGGTAACACATTCCTTATGGAAAACAACATCGACTAAGGACCAAAAACGGGGCCCAGTGGTGGCGCGTGATGAACATCATCACGCGCCAGAAGAAGATTGGAGGAGGTATATTGGAGTGAGAGTAGGTAATGGGGAACGTTTGCGATGGAGATAAGAGATCCAAATAGGAAAGACTCAAGGTTGTGGTTAGGAACATATGAGAACCCAAAGGATGCGGCTTTGACTTATGACGAAGCCGCATTCAAAATACGAGGCTCTAAAGCTCGGCTTAATTTTCTTCACTTAGCTAGAGCAAAGGGGATTCGTCGTTTACCTTCTCCCTCATCATCATCATCATCGAAAAATGGGGCAAGGAAAAGAAGTATAGATGTGATAAATTTCATAGCTAAAGCTAAATTAGTTTCATATATATTTATTGACTATATCAATGTTAATAAGTTGAGGATATAACAGAAAAAAATAACAAGTACAGAAATACTAAATATAAATATATTCAACATATCAAAAAAAAAAAAAGGAATAATGCACAAGTAACCCCCTCAACATATGTCCGAAATCTCAAAGACACACTTAAACTATACTAAGGTCCAATTACCTTCCTGAACTTATTTTATTAATAATTTTCTATCCCTTTTCGGCCTACGTGACACTATCTTGTGGACCCAACGTTGGTTGACTTTTTCTTTCAAGCTAGTGCTATGTAGGACGAAAAAGGGTAAAAAATTACTTATAAAATAAGTTCAGGGGTAATAGGACCTTAGTATAGTATAAATATATCTCTGGAATTTTAAGCATAGATTAATGTAGTACTTGTGCATTTTCCCAAAAGAAAAATGACAAGTAATTAAAGACGAAGAAAATAGATACAAATAGTGATTTAATGCACGAAAGAGTTGGACTACCGATTAAAGTTAATAATGCAACAAACATGAATTATGTAATATTAAAATCATTTTTTTCATAATAGACGTGAGCTAATATTTTAAAGTTTATTAAACTATGAGAAATTATCTTGAAAGCCATCAAATTTTGTTTTGTATAAAAAATGTTACTCAACTAGTCAACTTAAAGCTTTTATCCTCAAAATTCATTCAAATCACATTTACCATTACAATTTTATTCATCCCTTTATTCTACTCTTCTAATGTTTAGATTTATCCATGATTCGATGATTGTTAGTGATTTATTTTTCGAACTAGGATGATTTAATTTGATCTATATATGAATATTTCATGAATTTGAGAAATATCTGAACTAAGTAGCTCCCAGAAACTCTAATTGAAACTGAACATATTTTCTCTAGTTCCAATTCAAATTAAATACATTTTGTAAAATCTCACAAAATTTCAATATCTACAGATCCATCAATAAAAATATAATCTATTTAATTACCCACCCCACCCCACCCCACAAATACAGTATAATAGAAGCTATTACAATCCATAAATAAAATTTGGGCAAATAAGGTGATAATTAATAAACTATCGATCTGCTGAACGAGTTAAAAGCATAAACATGCAGAACATTATCATTTGCTAGTAATTATGTTAATATTGCAGAAATAATTTAGTAGAATCTAAGTAACTTCATAGATTTTATAATTTATGTATTTGTGGGGCTCATAATTGCATGGCATTAAAAAATATTTTATGTTGTTATGTCAAATTTATTTTAATGATAGATAAGTTGAGTAGTTTTTGAAGATAAAACTTTAGATTGAATAATTTTATTGATATAGAATAAAACTGTTCACGATCTTTAAAATATTAACTCAAAAGATAGCTAGCAAAACCTAATGACAGAGGCCGTGTATATTGAGGGATTCATCAAATGTTACATTTTTTTATAGCTTAACTAAGGTTGTTCTTCAAATAAAAAATATTCAATTCCAAAATCAAAAGATTATGTGAACTTGCAAGTAACCTTCTCAAGATCTAAAAAATGAATCTTAATTCAGAACTATATAATCGTTACTTTGTCGTTCCTCATATATAAATAATAATATACTAGCATATTTTACTCTTTATCTCTTTTCACCAAATTGTATTCTTTTTTAAGAATAAGATAAGATAAAATTAATTTTATATTAAGAATACTTTAATACTATGATTTAAGTAACACAAAAATAAATAATTTTATCTCGATTCTATAAAATAATTAAGTAATTATATTAAAGTAACTCCTTTAGTAACCTTTATATATTTATATATATACGTACGATTAATATAAGGACCGAGGGAGTGTATCACTACTTATTTTATCGAGTATTTTATTTCTCTTCCCAATTTTAAATAATAAAAAACCATAACGCGCATAACATGCACATGCTTAAAATGGAATCTTCACAGAAATACCTATTTATATAAAATATAATGAGTAATCAATAATATATATATATATATACTCACACAATTATAGTGATCAAAACAAAATGAATCCAGTTGATGATGAAATATTCACGTCTGATTTAGATCTACTTGAATCAATGAAGCAATATCTTCTAAGTGATATCGATTTTTTTGAATTTTTTTCGCCCTCAAGCAACGTTGAATTACCTAATAGTCCTCCTGCCTCAAGTTTTGGTAGCGTTGGTAACACATTCCTTGTGGAAACAACACCGACCAAGGACCCAAAGCGGGGCCCAGTGGTGGCGCGTGATGATGTTCATCACGCGCCAGAAGATGATTGGAGGAGGTATATTGGAGTGAGACGGAGGCAATGGGGGACGTTCGCGGCGGAGATAAGAGATCCAAATAGGAGAGGCTCAAGGTTGTGGTTAGGAACATATGAGACCCCAAAAGATGCGGCTTTGGCTTATGATGAAGCCGCATTCAAAATACGAGGCTCTAAGGCTCGGCTTAATTTTCCTCACTTAGCTGGCTTAGATATTTCTAAGCCAGCTAGAGTAAAGGGAAGTCGTCGTTCATCTTCTCCCTCATCATCATCATTATCATCGTCAAAAAATGGGGCAAGGAAAAGAAGAATAGATGTGATAAATTCAATAGCTAAAGCTAAGTTAGTTTGTCATAGCTTAATTAAATTTACAAATGTTGGTATAACTATGAGTAAGGAAAGAAGTTGCTTTTCTTCAGGTTTGCACTTGTGATTTCTCCGTTCTCTTTCATTGTCATTTTCTAATGAAATTGTATTTTCATTACTTAGATAGATAAATCACTTTTTGTTCTATCATAATTTTGTTCTATCAAATATTAAAGTTTTACATACCGCTAGTTAGTTTACTTTTTTAAAAGGAACAATTTCAGACACCTCCCTCCAGATTTCGCTCTATAACACTAGTCTCTCATGAGGTTTACGATATTATGTCTATCTCTCTTATTTTTTATTTACTTGTAATCATTTTTTAAATTTATTTAAAATAAGTATAAATATAATACTTGTATTACTCGTTATAACATGTAAAGGTGATCATGACATGATAGTGTAAAAAAATTTATATTAAATAAATTCTTATTTTAAGTGTTTAAATTTAAAAGTGTTTTTGTAATGATGGTACAAATGCTCAAATTTATTTCTCACCTTTGGGAAGTTAGTTATTCAATCCTTTTTAAAAAAATAAAATAAATTACTTGCAATAACATAGTCTTGTGTTATCATAAGTGTGAGACATAGAGAAAAAAGGAAAAGGAAAAAATAATAATCTGAATTAATTTGCTCATGGTTTTTAGGGAATTAATCATTCATCACTTTTTATTTTATTTTTAACTTTTATCTAGAAAGGAACGAGTCCATTTTTGTAATATGTTCTTCAATGTTTAGAAGAAGTTGAAATTGAATATGGAGGGAGAAGATAACGATATCAAGCTAATGTATATAATAATGTTCGATATTTAATATATTTAAATAAGTAATGAACAAGAAACATGCAAACAATAGTGACAATCAACGACATAAATTAAAATCTAAAACAAAGCCGAATTCTTAATACAAATATATAAACATTATAGTCATTGAGTTACCAAATTACAATAACAACACTCGAGTTACAAGAAAAAGTACCAAATATCAAGTAATTAGAGTTAAGAGATAAGAATGGAGATGAGAAGTTTAGATTCTAGAAAGAAATGAGAGGAACAGATAATTTTTTCGTATTGTATCCTCTTTCGGTCTAACCCCTATTCCTGTTAATCAATTGATAATTGAGTCTGGATTCTAAATAAAAATTTTCTAATATTTTATGCGGCCCAATTATCCCATCCAAATCAGTCTTATTCGCTACTTTCAACACATAAGCCTATACAAAGTTGACTTAATTTATAATAAGATCCTACCTTTTTTTGAAAATTAATGTTAAGAAATCACGAAAACCTATTACAAGAGTAATAAATAATATAAGAATATAAGCAAGAGAGAGTTGGAGGGTTTTGAATCCATATCTCATGGAAACAAGGCTTCCAAATTATTGGTACGAATTTAATTATAATATAAGTGAAAGTTATTGGGTTTGCAGAAACCCTATATTATAACTTTAATTATAAATAATTTAAATTATGGCTTCAATGTATTATGAATACTTATTATTTTTTGTTTTATAGAATATAGTTTTTTACCGACAATTTGATATGTATGCCACCCAATACATATGAAATGATGCAAATACATTCAGTTTTAATTAATTTCAAGAAATAAAGATTCTTTCCGGTTCCAACAACCAAATTGTGTTTTTTTTATACATACATATAAAAAAATAAAAAAACTGATGACAAAATGACATTACACTTCTATAATTATAATTTTAATAAAACAAATTTAATTTATTCTTTATGTATGCGCAATGCAAGGTGTACATCAAATTTTAATGTATGGTACTAGAGTTTTCGTTAAAATTATTCTTTAATTAACCCAAACTTAAATTACATACTTAAAATATCATTCTTATAACTATAACTCAAACTTAAATTACATACTTAAAGTATCATTCTTATTAGAGAATATCTTTTAAGTATTTTAAAGTGAACAATTTTTATCCTTCTATTTTAATTTATCAAAAAACTAACAAATCCCACAAAAACAAGTCATTCCTTCATATTTATTATTTTTCGATATGCCAAAAATATTATCATAAACTTTTTTGATAATTGAGTTTAGCATTATGCAAAATAATTTGACAGTTTTATTTTTATTTTTATGCATTTGATATTGAAATATTATTAGTTGGCATATGTTTTTTTTGAATTGTATATGCTAGAAGCGACGTTTGTTGGAGACGTCCACTTCTAATAATGTAGA
This sequence comes from Solanum pennellii, assembly GCF_001406875.1. Taxonomy (NCBI): domain Eukaryota; kingdom Viridiplantae; phylum Streptophyta; class Magnoliopsida; order Solanales; family Solanaceae; genus Solanum; species Solanum pennellii. The sequence continues at coordinate 94,247,446 of NC_028637.1, forward strand.
AAGAAACTCAAATGCGAGACATAATCAATATTTTGATCACTTCAATAGCAGATTGAGAAAAAATATCAGTGTACCCTCACACCTTCCAAACACTTTTTTATTTCCGTAAGCAAGTAATGAAATTATGGAGGAAAAATTTTGTTGATAGTCACGTGTCTGCTCATGTTTTTGTAGGATCCCTTAGTTTTTTGACGATATCTAATCAAAGAACGAAAATTGCTCACTTTTAAATACTTGAAGGATATTTTCTGTTATAAATAATACTTTAAGGATGTAGCTTAAGTTTGAGATATAGGTGAGATGTTTTTGGCCAAAACTTATTATTTTTGTTTTTTTTTCTATAAAAAAAATAGTTGTTGACTTGTTGGTGACAATCGCTAACACGTGGCACAACTCCCGATGTCTTAACAACATTATTTTAAAATTATACTTCAAATTAGATACATGAATAATGGAGTATAAATATGAACTTATAATTTTGTACTGTTAATCTACTATGATTTATAATTATAGTATGTCAGTAACGCTCTTATTTTTATTACATAACCGATTCAGATACTTCTGTCTATTTGTAAATTATTTAAAAAATATTATAAATTTACAGTAATAGATAATTTAAAATAATTAAACGATATATAAAAATTTACGAAAAACTCTAATTATAACACATAAATTAACCCATTTTTTTAAAATAATGAAAAAACGCAGAATTAAACAAACACAAAAATAAGATAGTAAAATACTCAAATTACTGCATAGTAATTGAGTATAGTATATATACAACATTCAAGGGTTTAACAACCCTTGTTTTATTTAATACACATATTTTATATATATATATATATATATAACAAAATTTAAATAACACCATTGCGAAGCATTATTCCCGGTGAATCACGAGCTGGTTTAACTGATTCTGTAAAATAAGACCAAAAAAAGGAAGAAAAGAAGATAGATATTAATTATAATTATTTAACTGAAAAATTAAATTACGTTTACTATCAGTATATATAAATTAAATTCTTACGTGTCACAATTAATGGTCCTGGAGATAGGGATGTTGAGAGATACACCGCACTTGCTAGGGAGGGCTTGTGCAGCATCATCTTTAAGGTTGGCGTATCGATTCGCTGCGGCCTTAAGACAATTGCAAGCGGTTCTCCTTTCATCAGTTGACTGAGCCATACCACTTACGGTTTTCACCCCACTGCAACATGATGCACTAGGCTCACCACCCTGTGTCAGATATGAGATACATGGTGCCATATTAGCGTCTACTTGACCACAAGAGACTCCGACCTGTTGTTCTAGCCGACCAGCTATTGCTAGCTGGACCACGGCTAGGACAACTAGAACTAGTACTACTGCAAAGTATTTCATGATGATTTGATTTAATTTTTTTTTAAAAAGTTTTATGTATAGAGATATATATATATATTTATTTTTTATGGATGAATATAATTTTAAATTGAGGTAGTGTATTTATACTAATTTAGAGATGGTAAACGATGAATAAAGTGTGTCACAATTTACAAATTTGTTGTGTTAGTTTGTTTTTTTCTTTGAATTAGCATGTATTATGGCATAATATAGGTAGCACTAGCAAAGATGAGAATGTTATACTACTAATTTTGTTTTTTTCTTTCTTTATTACGAGTGATACTGCACTATTCTCGTGGGTACCTCTACATCAGCATATTTAACTCTACTTCAATTAGATGCGTTCGGAGTAAATTCTTAATAGCTCATAAATCACACGAGAAGAGTTAGAATAAAAAAAATTAAATTATCTCAATTTCAATTGTGTGAATATTTTATGTATATGGTCCAAGTTTTATAAAAAAATTTAACTTGCATATATTCAAAAAGTACATAAACTATTTTTCCTCAATATTAATTTATGTGTCATGTTTTAATGTCGTATTACAAAAGATAAAGTATAAATCATTCTTAAGAGAAAAAGATTTAAGTATCATTATTTCAAGGAAATAATGGAGATATCGGTGAGGATGTAATTTGTTGTAAGCAAGGGCCTATCCACACTATGTCAGGGTGTCCAAGAGAACACCCTTATCGAAAAATTGATATATATATATATATATATATATATATATATATATATAGTAACATAGCCAAAAATTTCATAAAGGCTGTTCAGAAATTATATACGAGTATATTTTTTTATTTCGATGAATCAGTGTACCATAAATTTTAAAAATAAAACTATGTAATAGACACGAAAAAAGTTATGTAATATACCTGAAAAAAATTGAAAAAAAAAAAGATGAAAGAGCGCACTAGAAATTTTAAAAATTAACTACGTAATATACATGAAAATTTTTTAAAATAAGAGGTAAAAAATTGAAAATATACATGAAATTTTTTTTAAATAAGAGGCTTAATTCAAGACATCTTAAACCACTAGGCTACAAAACTTGATTGTGTTGAAGATGTCCAAAATACATTATTTAACCATTTTATATATTATTTTACTTATATATAGGATGAAATTTTACTTCTATTTTACTTAAATCAGGATTCTGGCGTTCAGCCAAAGCTGAGGAAAATAGCATCGAGCGGGTTCGATTTCCTATAACTATATTCTAATTTTATATTTTAAAAAGAGCTATTAATTAATAATATGCTATTTGTTCAATAATTCAAAACTAATATTATCTATTAATAATATTAAATTAGAGACCTACAACTTAAAATAAGTTTAAGGAAAAAAATGTTTATTATACAATTAAATATTTCATCAATTTCACTTTTGTTTTTTTCTTTTCATTAAATTTTTAATTAAAAGAAATCTTTTATTTAACTTAAAGTTAATTAGAAAATTCTTTTCTTTTTTCTATAGAACTATTAAAAGTGAAAAAGACTACATATAGAATTTCTTTTAAGTATACTCGTTCAATTCTACTCTTCATTTTCGATTTGTCGGTGAAATCTCAAGTATAAATGTGATCTTATGCTAAATTGATTTTTTGTAACAACCTGTTTAGTCGTTTTAAGCAGCAGATTTTATTTCTGGAAAAACTGTCTGAGTCGACGGAACCCACGACGGACCATCATGGGCACGACGGGCCGTCGAGGGGTCTCGTTCCAAAACACTTAGAATTCTGAAATTTGGGTACTGAAATCGACTCTCTGAACTTCGTGACGACACGGCAGGACGGACCGTCGTGGGCAGGACGGACCGTCGTGGGCACGACGGACCGTCACAGACCCT
>NC_028637.1:94252538-94271083 GCF_001406875.1 Solanum pennellii
ATTAATGAGTTTAAGTCTTCCGCATTACTTTCTGTTGATATTATATTGAAATGTTAGGGTTTAGATTGGTTGGTTCGCTCACATAGGAGGGTAAGTGTGGGTGCCAGTCGCGGCTCGGTTTTGCGTCATGACATTTTTTCTTTTTTTTTCGGTTCACTTTTTATTTAATAAATATGAACTTTCAAACTAAATGTTATGTAGTTTGATTTTAAAATTTTTTATATATTTTTTAATTAAAAATAATAGTAATTATTTATGTTACAAAGTTTGATTTTAATATCTTAGAGCACCCATCCGTTAATTATTTTCTTGCTTATGCAATTTTGAGAAATCCTTCATGAAATTTCTAGCTCTGCCACTGATTGTACAAGGTGGAGTGTTGGTCAGTTAAAAAATCTCACATTCAAAAGATGAAAATAACAAAATTGAGAATGCTTATAAGATTAGATGGATGTGTGGGTATACTAGCAGAGATAAGATTAGGAACAAGATATACGTTGTTGCAAGATGGGAGTAGCCTCTGTAATGGACAATATGCAAGAAAAAAAACTGAGATGATTTACATATTTATATATATATATTTAGTATCAATTAAGTAAAATTATCAATTTTAATGATACGAACACTGTATATGATACTGATTTAGTATCAGTTACGCATAATTAGTTAGAGGGCCCGTATAGTGTAATTTTTTAGTGGGGTATAAATGTAAAGGGGTGTATGTTTGTAATTATTTTTACTTTTATGAGGTATTTGCTTAGTTTTCCCCAAATATTATCATTTACTAAATAATTTTTTTAAAAAAAGAATTAAAAAAATTCAAACTCCGAAAAGTCTCATGGTGTGCGGTCCTTAGATATTTTGAGTAAATTTCAGGTTTAGGAAACAAAAAAAATCATATTTGTATGTTATAGTTTGCATAATTGCGCTCTATAGCAAACTTTATGTTTGCTATGACTATTAATATGTAAATTTCAATATACTTATACAAAAGAATCAATTGCATAAGTATATATTTGGAATCAAAATTATTCTTTTTGTAAAATCTGTGTTTGTATAAAGCGAGCAAGAGAGAAGACAGAAGAGAATTTAGTAGAGGAAGATTTGTATTGTATAATTATAAGTATGTATGATGAAAATATATGTATTTATATTTGTATGTACAGTTTTCTCTCGTTTTGTACAAACAAAATTTATATATTTGTGTTTGTATAAAGTGAGAGCGGCGAGCGAGATGTATGGGGAAAGAGGCGAACGAAAAGATATGTATTTGCATTTGTATATACAATTTTTCTCTCGCTTTATATAATCACAAACATAATTTATACGTTTTTGTTTGTATAAAATGAGAGAGAAAAGAGAGTAGCAAGCGAAATATCTGAAGAAAGAGGTGAATGACAAAATATTTACTAAGAATTAGAATTAGATAAAATTATAATTATAGTTTTAATTTTAATTAATAATTTGGTATTTTATATAATTTTCTCTACTAGATTCTTGAACACAATATCTTAATGTTTGATGATAAAGTCCCATCACGTGCGGCCTTATTATTTCTTGGGCCAATATATAGATGTTGTGTGATAAATAATAGGAAAAATTGTATGTAATAGCAAATTAATAACCTAAAATAAATGGAGTAGCTAGGGTTTAATTTAATTATGCTCCATAGCAAACGTTTGCAAAAAATTGTCAGGCGCCTCTCTTCCAAATATCTCGCTCGCCATTCTCCTTCATCTCTCGCTCGCTTCCTCACTTTTTATACAACAAGTGTATAAAAATTGTTTCTAATTGTATAAAACAGAGAAAATTGTATAAATATATATATATTTTTCCCCTCTCTCCCCTCTTCCAGATCTCGCTCGCCACTCTCCCAAATCTCGCTCGCCACCCTCGCCTTTCTCACTTATACAAACAGAAGCGTAATGTATAAATTACGTTTCTGTTTGTATAAAGCGTGAGAAAATTGTATATACACATACAAGTACATATATTTTCGTCCTATACACTTATAATTATACAATAAAAATACTCCCCTGGCAGTTTCTTTTGCCTTTCTCTCTTTCTCGTTTTATACAATTTTCAAATTGTATCTAATTTCTCTCTTTCTCGTTTTATACAATTCGATTCAATTGTATATTCCTTGCCAAGTCTCTTTTGTCTTTCTCTCTTTCTCATTTTATACAAATTTAAATTGTATGTAATCGTTCTATACACTTATAATAATACAATTCGTTTTATACACTTCGTTTTTATTCAGTTCTCTGCCCAAGTGTCTTTCTCTTTCTTGTTTTATACACTTCGTTTTATACAATTTGCTTCAACTGTATATGTATTGCGAATTATACAGTTTCTATGTTTGCTATGAAGCGCAATTATACAAACTTTGCGATAGCATACAAATATAAATTTTTTATTTGCTATATGTGAAAGTTGCCCTAAATAATATTTGTTAGACCAAAAAAAAATCTCTAAAACAAGAAATCACAATATCGAAGGGTCTTTTAAAGGAAGGATTTTGAAATTTTGACCTCACTTACCTTGTGAATGGACCTATAAGATCAAGAGTCCAAAGTGTTATTCATGAGAAAAAACTTATCAAACTTGATATTTTGGTCAAGATATAGCGAACCAAAAATTTAAAATCATAATTAAGGGTGTATATGATTGGGTTGGTTCGATTTTTTTAAATATCAAATCAAATTATTTGTGTTAAAATTTTAAAATTTATAAACCAAATCAAATTAATAAAAAACAGTTGTTGTTCTTTTTTTTGAATTTTTCAACCTCAGGTTTTCAAATAACAAATCAAATCATTTGTGTCACATTTTAAAATTTTTAATCAAACTAAACTAATAAACCTCATATTTTTTTCGGGTTTGTATTTTTTGGTTGGGCTAAAGAAAAAGTAAGAGCAAGTCTATCAAAAAAACTTGTGCTCCAAATATTTCTTTAGCCCAACCAAATTGTAACTATCTAATGTGTTTCTTAAGAAATAAATATAAAATATGATGAGTAATAACACTAAAAAATTCAACAAAAGATAATAATGAAATCATATAAATAAATATCGCAAATTGATAAGTCATGATGAAAAATGATCACAATTTAAAAGTACAATCACGCTAAAATAAGTTTAATAAGTATTATATTATATTATGAAACAATAATGAAATATTAAAATTAGTTTATGAATTTTAAATGTCTAAACCAATGTAAAACTAAAGATCAAATATTCAACATTATTGTCATTCTTAGTGTTGGAATAATTTATTTTATTAGCATTAATATTGATTTGATTTTGAATGAAGCTTTATTAGAGTTACTAATATCTATGGATTATAACATTTTTGAACTATTCAAAATTCTAGTTTTTTAAATGGAAACTTGAAAAAATATGTTAAAAAATAAAAATTATGGAAACATACTAGTAATATTTAGAAATTACATCAAAGTAAATATTTTTATGCATAAAATAAATTTTAAAAATTATATATATAATGTCAAGTCGATTTGATCTTGAGTTGACTCTCTTTAGTTAAAACCAAACCAACCCAAGTATGATCAGGTTTTTTATTCCAATACCAAAACAAGTCAAACTAAAGTAATTAATCAGAGTTTTTTTTTTCTCAATTTTCGTTTCGACTTTGTACTCCCCTACGTCCACAACTTCCAAGCTTATTCTTATAAGGGGAAATTATGCGGATATACTAGTAGTTAATTAGCTTAACATATCGATAGTGTCCATTAATTATCGTTTGTGGCTTAATTTTAGCTATAATTATCGTTTGTGGGAAAATATATAACAAAAATAAGAAAACAAAGTTTAAGTAACGATCGATCATTTGAACTTTCTTTATGATTTATGAACGGATCACATTCATTGAACAACAACATACTCAAATTAATTCATAGTAATTGAATATGCTTACAACGTTCAAGGGTTTAACAACCCTTGGTTTATTTAATACATTATAACAACATTGAGGTTATAACATTATCCATCCAGCTGAATTTAACTGATTCTGAAAAAAAATAAAATTGTATGACGTTAATCATTTCATTAGTAATAAGTAAAATATAAATTGTTCCCAATTTATTTTAAAAATAAATTCATCACAATAAGTTGAAATAGAAGGACCGAAGAATTAAGTAGTATCAAAAAAACATATTTCATATTACGAATATGTATATAAGTTAAACTCTTACGTGTCACAGTTGACGGTCCTGGAGATAGGGACGGTGAGGGATATGCCGCACTTGCTAGGGAGAGATTGAGCCGCATCATCTTTAAGGTTGGGGTATCGATTCGCGGCAGCCTTAACACAGTTGCAAGCGGTTCTTCTATCATCAGAGGATTGAGTGTTGCCATTCAAGGTTCTCACCCCGCTACAGCATGCTGCACCGGGCTCGCCACCCTGTGTCAGGAACGGGACACAGGGTGCCAAGTTAGCATCCACTTGGCCACAAGTGATTGCGCCCCGTGCAACCATTGCTAGCTCGAACACAGCTAGCACAACTAGAACTAGTATTGCAATAGCCTTCATGATTACTAAATTTAAATATTTCTTGAATTTGTATATATTGAGATGTTGTTCTTTTTTTTTTCTTCTTTCTATGTGAATGAATATAATTGTAAATTGAGTATAGTGTATTTATACTAATTTTGAAACGGCAAAACGGTGGATTAAGTGCGTCATAATTTACAAAATTAGTTGTATTAATTTGTTTTTTTCTTTGTTTTAGTATGTATTATGGCATGATTATAAGTAGCACTAGCAAAAATGAAAATGTTATACTAGTTTTTGTTTGTTTTCTTAAGTGCACATTTCTCGTGGGTACCTTTACATCATCATTTAACTTTACTTTGGAGTGTGTGTGGATACAGACAACATTTTTACTGATACAAAGAAGTATAATTTAGGATCAAGCTATATACTATCCTAATATTAGTATTATTTATAATATGTTAATTTAATGTAATGTATGATTACAATGTATAATTCTAAATACTACATAATTATATATAGTCATAGTAGGGTTATACAAGCATCATCTAAGAAATTTTGTAATAAATATCGTCCTTATTAAGAATTGTCAATTTATCATGTACAATTTTATCGCTCTTTTACACGGTCGAGTGATTGAAAATTGGAAAAATTCTCCATATTGATTTAGCCCAATGGATTTTGATTAGCCCAAAGAGTTGAGCCGGCCCAAAAGCAGAAGTGGGGACTTAAGCCCATTGTATTTGAACAAAGATTGTACGTAAGTTTGGACGAATTGACAATTCTACCCTTATAAGCTTCTTCTTATTATTCTGAAATATTTTAAACACATTGAGAAAATAATTGTCAAAGTATAATAATTAATTAATTAAAGTAAAGATAATATTTAAAATTAGGAGTGGGTAAACTTGTTGTCCATCACATCTGGAGTGCTTGTCGAATTTTACGTGCTTGCCTTCATTAGTCCAAATTAAAAAAGAAAAAGAGAAACTTTCGCAAATAACCATTATAATAAATTTAATTATGTTTTATGATTATATTTTGCATATTACGAGTTGTAATTATAATTTAAGCTGCCTCGTTTAAATAATTCGTGGATTGTATAATTTGTAGGTTTATTTTTATAATTCAGTTATTTCTATATAAACTCAAAATAATGAATTTATACTGACTACAAACATCAGAAGCGTAAACAGTGATACAAATTCTAATTTATATAAAAGTTTACGAATTATATATACAAGTTCCGAATTATACAAAACTAAAAAACTGAGCCGCGTAATTGTAGCTTAAGTTGATCGTAAATTATAACTAAGACAAACTATAGCCATGTTAAGAAATATTAGGATGAAAGTCTTTGTTTGAGTTAGTATACTTCCTCAAATTAATATGTTTGGATTCCATGAATTCAAATTTGACATTGAGAAGACTATAATTATTCATGCTTTGATTTTTCTCACCAAAACAAAATGACACCTACTGAAATCCTATTTTCTTTTGTCATCATAATAACACTTAATATAATCAAATCAAAGGTCTAATAATAATAATAATGATAGAATCTAGAAAATAAATCCGTCAAATTTATATCTTGAATCACCTCTCTTTCAACTTAAAATGCACTCATTTAAATGTTAAACTCATTATAACAATATTTTTTTAAAAGAAATACACTCATTTTCTCAAAAAAAAGAAAAATTTAAATTATCGTTCTTGGAAACATCAAGTTGAATTTACCACGTCCACTTGATGTGCACTAGAGAGAAAGAAAATGTATATATTCATCAGCTCTTTTCAATTATATTTTTTATTTTATACTATAGTATATACTTTGAGAGTATTATTAAAAGTTTTAAAAAGAGTCAATTCACCATTGGAGGCTTAATGAATTATTGAGGGAATTGAGCCCTATCACCATTATAATTCATTAAAATATTCTGCAAGTTTTTAGGCAAAGGTCTAAGATACTAATTAACTTTTAATATTATATTTGAAATAAGGCTGGATATGTCCAGATATTAAATATTCCTGGTCTGTCTACCCGCACGCCCAACACTTGTGATCCTAGACAATATAATTAATTAATTCAAATTCGTATAGAATGACAAATTAATAATATAAAATAAATATAGTAGCTATTTTTTGATTTATTTGTATTTCACAGCAAATAGTTTATCAGTCTTTTCTCCCTAATATTCTCGCTCGTTACTCTTCCCCTCTCGATCGCTTATTCCTGTCGCTCGCTTTATACAATAGAATTGTATAAATTGTGTTTCTGATTGGATAAAGTGAGAGAAAATTGTAATATAAACGTATGCAAATACATATATCTTCGTCCTATACGCAATTATACAATACAAATATTTTCATGCCCAAGTCTTTTTGTCTTTCTCGTTTTATACAAATTCAAATTGTATATAATTTCTTTCTCGTTTTATACAATTTGTTTTATACAATTTGCTTCAATTGTATATGTATAGCGAATTATATATATATATATATAAATTTGCTATGGAGCGCAATTATGCAAATTTTGATATAATATACAAATATAAATTTTATGTTTGTTATATCTGAAAATTACCCTATTAAAAATTGGACTTTTCCCACCTTTTTTTTATCATATTTGTCCTTAATGTTACTTTTGGGTTTAATATTTTTTTTTCACCAATCATTTTCAATTAATTTATGTTTCGTGAAGAACCTAGTTGATAGAACTTGGGGCATAGCTACATTCACTCAATTAGGATAGTCACTTTGGACACTTTTCATTCTAAATTATATTGTGTAAATAGAAAATGTATAAAATATTACTGTGAATAGAACCTCATAGAAAAGCTTAGAGAAGTTTGAAACACACATCATTACAATAGCAATTTGCACATCAAACACTTAATTATGCAAAAGCCATTTGACAAGTATTTGACCTCAACTACCTTTGTTACTATTCTTTGAGAAAGAGTTGACTTTCAATTATATTCAAGTTAGTGAATATAAAAATTATCGAAGACACCAGCCAGTTGGTGAAACTAATTTTCTCTTAGATACATTACTCTAAAATGAATTTATGTGCATCGATGGGGTCATGTCCTTTTGAATTGGATTAGAAATTTATATAGATCAATAAATACAGAGCGCGTGTTTAATTAAAATTTAATAAAAATTATATAATTGTGTTGTTAATGAAGAGAGAATTTTAAAAATTAAAAATAATATTTAGGACAAATTTGATCCAAAAAGGTGGAAGGAAATGAAGGCCAAATAATATATACTTGGGATTAATTCACTTGAAAGGACATGAAGCTAGTGAAACCCAAGAAGAACACTCAATGCACTACAACAAAAATGACCAATTTAATTTTTAGTTGCTGTTAAATATGTATTTTTAGCGGCAATTGTCACTCTTTGTATATGTCCCTAAAACCTTTAGTGACATCGGTTCTAATGACACTTAACTAATGCCGATAAAGACTTTAACACTCTTTATTAATGTCAATATTTAATGTCGTTAAAAGTTATTTTTGTTATAATGATGAAATGCCAACAACTTATAACATATACATTCAGAAGGGTTAGAGGTCAAGGATCGAGATCGAAAATTAGTAAATAATCGAGTATTCTCATATTTATTTTTTTGGGGCAGGGGCTATTTAGTATATATTCATGTGTAGTCTCTTGGATTAATCTTTACCGTATAATACCACATGTTGTCTCATTTGCTTTATATCTTGTTATTTCATTGTCATCTTATTCGTTCTATCCTAATTCATTAACATTATCAAAAATAAGCTCTCGATCTCATAAATGGATAAAATTTATGTACAGGGACGAAGCCACCTTGATGAATCTCTTTCGTTAGAAAATTATATTATTTATTTATGGTTGAAATAATTTTGTATGTATATATAGTAGATGTAAAATTCCCTTCGACTACTTCGTGTGTCTATAATTCTACAAATTTAAATACCCCTTATTAAAAATCCTGACTACTAGAGTGGCATATATTCTAGTTAAGGAGGTTATTATTACACTGACACTCCAATGTAATGAAGCATATTAATATATAATATATAAGCCTTTTGTACCCAAAAAAAAGAAAATCATATATGGATAGCGTAAATTAATGGAACTAGTACAAATAATTAAAGTTGATTAAATCCTTGGAGCACAATGGTGGATTTTTTAAAATACTCATAAAGAAACATCAAAAGAAAAACATATAATTAATTCAGGCAAAATAATAATCAGACATCAAACATCTCTCCATAATATTTTGACAATCTAAATTGTTCACCGTAGCTAAGCTATTAATTAGCTCAACATTTCTTCTCTTTGAAATCGAACCATCAGTATTGTTATTATTACTCTCGTCTACGTAACGAGGAGGAGGAGGAGACGATGATGAAAACTCGGGGGAACGAGGACGTCTCCTCGGCCTCACTCTATTAATCTCCGTTACATTAGTTTCAATCAAGTGAGGAAAATTCAATACAGCTTTAGAACCACGTAACCTAAACGCGGTTCTATCATAAGCTAATGCTGCATCCTCAGGTGTCTCATATGTCCCTAGCCATAGCCTGCACCCTTTCCTCTCGGGGTCCCTTATTTCCGCAGCGTATTTTCCCCATGGCCTTCTTCTCACTCCTTTATATTTTTTCGGCCTATGCTCCGATAAACGTGTTGTTGACTCCTTATTTTCTTCTATTTCTTGTAATATTATCGGGATATTATCTTGTGCGATCGCGTTTTGATGATCAGAAGTAGTTGAGTATTGTCTAGGAGTTTGAATTTCTGATAATATTTGGGAAAAATCAGGATCGTTGAAGAGATGTTGCATTGTATCAAGAAAATTTTGTTCAATATCTAAGGATATTTTTCCTTGCATGATAGTAAGAGAGAAAATGAATATTTTTTTTTTGTTGCCTTTTATGGATTGGTTGTAATATGAGAGTGATATAAAAATTAATTGATGATGGATGCATATATATAGAGGTTTTTTTTGTGAATTAAGTAATGCATGAATGTGGGATATATTATTAAAAAAATAGTGGGTCAAATTTTTACTGTTTCCAAAAAAAAGGGATATATTATTATAATTATAAGGATTAAGGAATATAAGTCACGAACGCAACATATAATACGTGATAGTGATTAATGCTTATGTAGGGGTTATCGCATTGAAATCAAGTTGAAAATTAAACTTTGTAACAACGGAGTACTATTTGAGGAAAAATAATAATTAATTACTCTTAATTTGTGATTAATCAAAGGAAACAATTCAATTAATCTAAGAAGTTACGTATTAAAATGAAAAAATACATATACGACCTGTGAATTATGATTGAGTAAAAGTTTACCGACACAAAACAGGAACATGTTTGTATTAATTGTTATAATGATAGATTAGTCCATCAAAAATGATTATTACTCTGTTTAAATTTAAGCAGATTAATATGTCAAACGTTGCTCAATAAATTTTAAATTTAAGTGATTTTGAATTTTTAATCATGTTTGTGACAAATCTTTAAAGTTAAAATTAAAAGAAATATTGAAGCAAAACTTGATTATAAACTTCTTTAATTTTTTTTTTCACGAACAAATGTAATAAAAAGTTTAAGATTGTCTAATTTTAAGGTCATTCTTATAAATCATCCATAAATATATGATTACTTAATTATTAATAAATCGGCACATTGCCCTGCAAAGGAAAAATTACGCGGATAAATAAACTTATACTATTTAATTACTCATCATAGCTATAGTTTGCCATAATTACCACTCGCGACTAACATTATGCATTAAGTGGGTTGACTTCGAGTTTGTATAATTAGTCATGTTTGTATATGTATAATTCGCCAGGATATACAAATAAATATGTATAATATACAATTTGTTAGCCTATATACATATACTAATTCACCTCTCTCCCACTCTCTGCCTTCTCTCGCAAGCCTCTCTCCTCCCTCTCCCAATCTCGCTTGCCATTTATACAAATGTATATATATAATATATAGTTATATACATTATATACATATACAACTCACCTCTCTCCCACTCTCGCTCGCCTCTCTCCTCACTCTCTCCCAGTCTCGCTCGCCTCTCTCCTCCCTCTCCCAATCTCTCTTGCCATATATACAATTATCTAACCAATATACATATACAATTCACCTTCTTCCCACTCTTTTCCCCCTCTCTATCGCCTCTCTCCTCACTCTCCCAGTCTCGCTCGCCTCTTACCGCCAAATAACATTTAGCTACAAATTGTAATTATCAAACTATAACTATAGAGAGTAATTAATTATTTTTAAGTGGCTACGTGTGAAAGTTTTCCATTTACAAATCGGTCATCTAAAAGTTATATTGGTTGATATATAATTCAAACTGTCTTAATGACTAATTTTATGATAATATTTTAAATAAGATACTGTACACATTTTTATTTGTTACCATGTTAAATATAGTAGAATAACAAAGATTCTTCTTATTAGGTAATACTTAAAAGAAAAATAAAAATTAATGGAACTTGCTAAATGTCGAATAGATTAAACTATAATATTATTTAATTTATTTCAATATATTTAAATTATAAAATTGTTTAATTATTTAATTTTAAATATATACAAGACTCTAAATAAGCACCTCTTCCTTGACTTGCCCTTTCTTAACTAAACATATTATTTTTTTGTATATTTAAAAGTTATATAAAATACTATCAATTATTATAATTAATTAATTTGAAATATTAAAACATATATTAAAAAATTGATATCCTCTAAAAAATTTATCGAAGCTACAATAATTTTAAAAAGTTACTACAATTAACAATTTGTTTTTAAAAAAATATATAAATTAAATGACTCTTAAAATTTTTTCCCTGACATAACTATTAAAACATATGAAATAATATATGTTATTTAAAAATTATATATAAAAAACTTCTATAAATCATAAGTAGTAATTATAATTATTTCCTCCATTCCATATTAAATTAATTTTTAAGACATTTTATCACTCAAATTAACTTAATTATTCAATTTTCAATACTACTTTTAGAGTGTTCTTTCAATTTTACTCTTCATTTAATATTGAAATTAGTAATTAATTAATATTTAATTATTTTAATCATAAATCTAATAATAATTAATAAAAATAAAAATAAAAAACTTATATCATAGCGTATTTTTTTTAAAGGGTGTAAAACACTTTGAGAATTAATTTAATAAGGGATGAAAGAAGACTTTACAAATTATATATGAAAATAAATAACTTTCTAAATTTCAATATCATATAAATTGAGATAAAAACGAAATACTCAAAATTGAATAATGTCATTCTCTTTATCATTTATTCTGTTGCTCGGTTCATTGAATGAAATTAGTAATATCAATATGGACCCACTTTGACACACCACACAATAAAAAATCATTTAAATTTGAGCTGTTGTTGAAGTTAATTTTATATTGTGATCTGGTCTCTAGTTTAAAAAATAATCGACAGTTGATTTAAATATCTTAGAAAAAAGATGAAATAAATCACTTTTTCTTTCTTTGATTCTATCTAGACGCTTTATTGAAAATTAATTTAATAGGGGAAAAAAAACAAAGTTTGTTTGTTCAAGTAATCTAGTGGAAAATATGTTTTCTTAATCTACTTGTCTCAGTTTAATTAGACCAACTCTTTCTATTTTTAGCATATATTATATAATATTTGACACATAAGCTCGTTGATACTAGTAATTAATTCGCATTAATTACACATGCTTTAATTAAGCACACTTTTGTTCATGTTTAAGTAGTTTTTAATGTTGAAAAATAATGTTTTAATGAATGGTGTAATCTTATGGTTGGAGGTGAAGTTATGAGAATTTAAAAAGTTTGAATTTTAGTTCTTTAAAGTTCTTTTTTCTAAAAAAAACTACAGAATTTTGATTAAAATTACGACACTTAACTGAATTCATAATCAATGACGAATTAAAGTAGAAAGTAACTTTTTAGTCTAAACACGCAAAGTGACTTCCTTAATTAATACTTTTATAAACTTAATCATGTTACACACAGTGACAAGGTGATAATTATTCAACCTAATAGATAAATAATTAATAGTGATAGGTAGATTGTATAATAGTGACAATTCAATTTAAACAATAGCTAAGTTGATCAGACACAGACAAGATTAAGATTTTGTGGGTTTTAAATTTTAAAATAGAAGAAAAAGGCATTCGAATCCATAATAAAATGTGTTTAAAATAGGGGGCGTCAAAAGTGAACCCAAACATACGTAATTCGTTCAATCCACCCAGAATTTTAATGGTTGGGCTCTAATTTAAATTGGATTCATTCTCAACCCGTTCAAGCTTAACCCAATTGAAGAGAATTCTCAATCGAGCCCAATTCAATCTTCAATTTTCAACCCGTTTTAAAACTTTTTATTAAGATATGTTCCTATATTGAAGATATGAATTATTATTTCTTTAACATCTTTTAGGATTTATCTATCTATTTGTTACTTTTTTAACAAAAATTCTCTTGAGCGGGAATTCAAATTGTGATTATAAAAGTTAAATATCAATATGTTAAATTATTGAGATTAATTGGGTCAAGACCCAACCCGTTTTTTAGCCTATTTGAACCCAAAGTAACTTGGGCGGATGAAAACCCAACCCGATTTCTATTGAATCCATTTTAATATTTCCAATTTCAACCTAACCCACCCATTTGACACCCCTAGTTTAAAACATTGTCACCGCTCTTTCTTACCACTGAACTGTCAAACAATTTTGTTAGAGGACTCATAAGTTAATATACATACATATATATATATATATTTAAATTTTAAATTTTTATACAAATACAAACTTTACGAAAAAGTTAGTGAATTTATCCGAATACACCAACACCCACCTAACTCCGCCTCTGAGTTTAATTAATACATGACAGTATCAAATTCAAATGAGAGTAATATAAAGTATAAACTTAACACCTTCATATTTGTTTTTAATTTATTTTGAATAATACCTTGAGCTATTCACAATAATTATGCGGATCCAATTTTCTCTCTCTCTCTCTCTATATATATATAATAAACAGTGTAGGTAAAAATTCATTACTCAAAAATATGTTGAAATAATTTTGAGGAAAGATAGAAAAATTGTAGGAAGAATTTTTGACAACGACTTCAAAAGTTAAAAGTATTTTTCTTTAATTAAAAAAAAAAAGCTCATTTTAGAGATTTGAGGTTCTTACAAGTATTTTTTAACCGGTCAAGAAATTATTTTTCAGAAATTGAAAGAATTAAATTTTTTCGATAGTATTTTTGAAATTTTGGTCAAACAGTGACAATTATTACAATTTTTTTAATATTGACAAAAATATTTTTAAAAATATTATTAATCAAATATAAAATGCTATTCTTAATACAACAATGCTTCTTCCTGCATTACTTTTCAATTCAGATTTAATTAAAATTTCAATACAAGCTTAAAACATTGTGAATAGAAAAAAAAGTAAATAATTCTATTTTATATTAAATTGGGTATAAATTAAACGTACTAAGTACTTCAATTATTACTATTTCCTTTGTCCCTATTTAGTTGTCCATTTTAGAAGTGACACACATATTAAGACACCAATTATTAATATAGGTTAGTTACAATTTTATCCTTTAACTTAAAAGATTATACAGCTCTCCAAATATAATAAATATATTTTCTGATTCCAAAAAACATGTATTACTAGAATTAAATAAGAGCATATTAAGAAAAAAATTATTTTTCTTTCTTGATTTGTTAAAATAGACATGTAGATAGGAATAAATATAAAAAAAATATGGACAAGTAAATAGGGACGGAGGGAGTAGTAAATAATATATTAATATAAAAAAAATTAAATAACTTAAGTTTTAATGATATTATTATTATTACCTTCGAGAAAATTCAAAACTTGACGAAGCTGTGGCGGCGGCGCTGCCGGCTGCTTTCTCCAAATTTTTGCAGCTGATTAGCCATATGCAATTAACCAAATTAACTAATTTGTCATTATGCCAAATAAATTCAAGTAGACTAGTCATATTTAAGAAAAACAAACCCTTAATAAATATATTTCGTCTGTCTATTTTTAATTATTCGCTACATTGAGTAAAAAATAAAATAATCTTTTTATTAATTCAATTTAAAAAATTAAAAAATAATTAATTTATCATATTCTAATTTTACCATGATTATTAAATACTATTCATTTTCTATGAATGAAAAAGTTTATACTAATAATTAGGAGTGACATAATAAGATTAGTACTATATCTATTACTTCTTACCCCTTATTTGGACGATTATTATCTGTTTTTTTGTCTTGTATTGTACTATATATTTTAGTTTAAAATATTAATGTTTGTTTTGAGTGTTATGTAGTTTTTTTTTAAAAACCATATCGTTTAAATTCAATGTTAGATAACGACATAAAATTATTTTATGTACAATGAATTTGGTGTGATTGTGTAGTTACCTTAATATTTTCTTCTCATTTCGTCTTTATTATTCAATAATTATATTTCATCTTTTACCTATCTTTTCATAGTAGCAGTTCTATCCCATACCTTACCCNCCCCCCCCCCCTCTCCATTTTTTTTAGGTTTATCACTCAAATTATGAATGAGTGACGTTATGTAATAAGGGAGAACGATACAATCTATACATCCAAATACTTACTTAAATTCATTGAAACAATACGATATAATATAATATACAACACAATAGAATATAATACGATACATTATGAAACAAGATTTTGATTTTTTTTTGTGATATATATTACTTCATATTTTACATTATTTATTGGTAATCCAACCTTTATCTTAAGGTAATTAGATAATTAAGCTCTTTACAAACATTCCTTTCTTTTTTGTTGTTGATTGACCAGGACAAAATTGTCGCACAAAAGTGTGTTTAATTAGTCTTTGTTTTAGTGTTCAATCACTTTCAACTGTGTTTATTAGTGAGTTGTCTTTGTAGACTATCATACATATTTATCCCCACTGTTGACACCCATTTTGATACCCAACCCATTTTTCCTTTCCAACCCACTAAACTTAATTCCTTTCAACCCAACACTGTCAAGCCCACTCCCAAATTTCAGACAATTAGTTAATTTCCAGGCCCAAACTTTTAACGGCCCACTCCATTGCTTTTAAACAACAAACCAACCCAACTCCCCCCGGATCCGACCCAACCCCACTAAACTTAATCCCTAACCCGCTCCGACCCGACCCCATATCCTTTTCTTCTTCCCCTTCCCCTCTCACACCCCAAAACAACGAAAAAGCCAAAGAACCCAGAAAAAATACAGAAAAACAGACAGCCCCAAATCGGAAATCCCCCTCTCCTCCACCTGCGTATCCCTCACGCATAACTCCCCCTCTCATATCCCTTCCCTCGTATCCCTCACGCGTACGCTCTCCTCTCCTCGTCAGTACGCGTACACCCAAGCTCTCGCCAGCACGCCTCGCAGCAGGGCAGGCTGGCTATCGCAGCTTTGCCAGACGCGTCTCTCGTCCTTGCAGCGCGAGATCGCGCCACGTTGCCTCGCAAGGACGCCCATTTGATCTGGGTCGTTCACCTCGTCACTGTTCCGTTGGAATGGGACGAATGCAGAGCATCAAGACAACATATTCCCTCAGATTCGGAGAGGACTTTGAATTTCAAATTCGAAATGGGCCATCGTCGATCCCGCCCAAATTTCGAAACCCTAGTTTTGTTGGCTCCTATATAAACCCCTTCCCTCTTCAGCTTCTGGGGGGATTTTTTTTGGTTTGAGAAATTTTCAGAGGGTTAGCAATTTTTGGTTGAAACAAAAATTTGGAAAATATTCTGTTTCCTTTTTGTGGCTGTTGTTGGACGATTTTTCTGGAAAATTTGGAGAGTTTTATCAGAAAGAAATCTTGAAAGAGTGTTCTGTTTGTCGTTTTTTTTTTGTTTCGTTTCCGAGAACGTAAAGGGGATAGGAACCTTATACATTGCGTGAGAGATTGCCGACGGTCGAGGCTTCCGATTCTACTCTCACCCTTCGCTGTTTCGTCTGAGGTGGAGAAGCTCGTCGCTCCTTCTTGTTCTCGCTCGACCGTCCCCGTTTCGCTGCTCCGAAAAAGGTACATTTTCCAGTTCTTATCAATTTTCTTTATGGAGTTCGAATCTTGGTTTGTGTTGCTGTGAATATGAGATGTTATATCTGTTAGTTTTGCTCGATTTCGAGATATATTGCGCGTTATGATCCTGTCTGGTCATGCCTGCTGGTTTTGTATTACTCTCTGTTCTTTCACCTTCCTTTCTTCTTTTGAAGACCTTTCGCAAATCTGCAAAAATGTGTATCTCTGTGCTTCATTTAGGCCTAGATAATACGTACTAGAAAGGGTCAAAATCATGCTTATTTGTTTGCTTAATTCGATTCCGTCGACTATGTTTTACTGATGCTTATAAACCGAACGAATCGAAATACCTCTGTGAATTCGTGTGAGTCCAATTCTGTTTGAGATTACTCACCATTCTGATGTGAACTCTGGTTGAATTGGAGTTTGACCTTGTTCTGTTTTTTTTTAGATGAGTATTGCTTGTTATTCATAGTCAGCATAGGTGTTGTTTCGTTTCTTTTAATTTCAAATGTCTGTTGTACTCTCTTGCCATCCATGCTCGTTGGTCCTTCTGTAGCTCTCTCTAGGTTCGGTTTCTTTAAGGAATTCCATGGCGTTGGTATCTTACTAGTGGTATTGTTGAGTTATGTCATAGTTTTACTTCAAGTATCTTGTTATTTCCGAATTGTTAAATGTATTGCTTTCGAAATGGGGTCACATCGAATTTTGATTAAGTGGTGATAGCTTATTGTTGGGGTATGTTTGTTCAATAAATCTGTTGCCCATTTTGCACATTTGTTAAGTAGTGGTGGTGTATATCCTTGCATGTGACAAGTGCATTAGTATGTGTATGTGCACTGTATGTCACCATTATTGCCTTATTCGTTGTGGGTTTCTCTTTGTTTTATGTCTCGGTTCTCTGGGAATTATGTTAAAGTTTTTTTGTTTCTCCTAATTTTGATTTCATAATAGTCTGTTTTATCTCCGTTTATCCAAGATGCGTGTTATTAGTCCATCTTCCGCACACTAATTTATTTCTATTTTGTTGCATGGTAAATTTTCTCCCGAGTCCATTTGGGACTCCATTCCGTTCTTGCATTTCGGGAGAGTCGTAAAGACTCATATTTTCTATCATCGAGTCAACCTATCAAGTCGGAAGTGCCAGATTCAGAATCACGAAGATTGAAGAACTTGAAGAAATCATTTAGAAAATTTCTATATTTTTATATTTTTGTATTTTATTTTGTAATGGGCATAAGCCCTTGTTGTTTTATTTCCTTGAAATTTATTTTGTATGTTTAGATTAGGACAGGTACGAAAGAGGAATGGGCCAAAAACCCAAAAGAAAACAGGTGGGTCCAAAACTCGGTCAAGGCGAACAGAACCCGAGTTTGGACCCAAAATCCCTCTCTCTCTCTCTCTCTCCTTTTATTATTCGTTTATATGTTTGCTTGAATGTCGTTAGTTAGGGTTAGAAGAATCCAAACCCCATGAACGCGTTTCATTTTGTCAAACTTAAAAAATTAAAACTAAGCCTTAAAAAACGATAATATTTCTAATTCATGACTTGTTTAGATGAAACTCTAATAAAGTTAAACTTCGAAACAGATTTGCAAATCGGCAAGATAAACTATAAATATTTCAAAACTTGAAAATTCACCTAAGTAAATTTTTAATAAGTTCAAAGATTCGCAAAAGCTGAAATAAATAGTCAAATAAGTTAATCGCCGGAAAACCGTAGTTAGCGGAGCGTCATAGGTGCTTTTTTGAAACCTTCCTAAGACGCTAATAGGAATCCCGAACCCATTTAAATATTTTCAACACAATTTTTCTGTTTAAATTGTTTGAAAATAAGTTTTCTTAATTTTCCTCAAAATTAAGTGGCGACTCCTAAAAGTCGAAAATACTTTTAAAATAAAAC
>NC_028637.1:94272454-94273661 GCF_001406875.1 Solanum pennellii
GGAACAGGAAATCCTCTAGCACATCTGAAAGTTTATTGTGATCAACTCGTGGGAGTTGGCAAAAATGAAGCATTATTGATGCGTCTCTTCAGTCGAAGTCTAAGTGGAGAAGCTCTGGAGTGGTTTACATCACAGGAGCTGAAACAATGGGAAAGTTGGAATGCGCTCGCAAAGGATTTCACGGAAAGATTTGGTCATAACATAGAAGATGCCCCAGATCGCTACTACTTGGAGAAGATCAGACAGAAGTCTACAGAAAATTATCGAGAGTACGCTCTTCGTTGGAGAAAAGATGCCGCAAGAGTTCAACCTCCAATGTCCGAACGTGAGATCACTGAAATGTTCATTCGTACTCAAGAGCCTGAGTACTATGAAAGAATGTTGTGTATGATGGGACAAAAGTTTGTCGAGATTGTCAAAGTGGGAGAAGCTTTGGAAGATGGTTTCAAGACTGGAAAGCTCACCAAATTTATCGCATTGCGATCTAGTGGAAAATCTGCCAGAATTACTGATATGGATAAAGCAAAAGGAAAAGTGGAGGAGGTAAGTATGATCACGGCTACTCATATGAGGTCAGCTTCTCAAAGGAAATATCAAAACCATAATGTCAGTCAGGAAAAATTTCCTCGCCCAAAATTCAGAAAGGCTCCTAAAGTATTTACACCATTAAGGGAATCTCAAACTCAACTTTATGAAAGGTTGAAAGTAATGGGTATGCTCTATCCTATAGAAGGAAGACCAGCCAATCCTTTGGGAAAATGTTACAGAGCTGACCACAGATGTGCTTATCATTCAGGAGCTGTTGGACACGACACAGAGAATTGTTCAACGCTGAAGCACAAGATACAAAATATGATCAACAACAACTTGGTCAATATTGAGGAAACCACCTGAATGGATGACATATTGGATGCTCATGAATGAGTACAAGACATTTCTGAACTGAGTCATTTGAAGATATTCATCATCAAAGGTCGAGAAGAAGAATGCCCAACATTGGCCAAATTGTGCATATGAAGTTTTGTTACCTTTCTTTTGAAAATGTATCGCACATTTCTTGTAACGAACTACGTTTGACCTGATTCCTGCTCCAACGGGATACGTAGGCGCCACAACGGCTCGGTCATATTCCCAGTGAAATTTCCATTTCTCTTCATAATGGAAACTGGGACAGAATTTTTGAGAGGATCTCAAAAATTCATTTGAA
>NC_028637.1:94276290-94279158 GCF_001406875.1 Solanum pennellii
TTGTTTCGTTTCCGAGAACGTAAAGGGGATAGGAACCTTATACATTGCGTGAGAGATTGCCGACGGTCGAGGCTTCCGATTCTACTCTCACCCTTCGCTGTTTCGTCTGAGGTGGAGAAGCTCGTCGCTCCTTCTTGTTCTCGCTCGACCGTCCCCGTTTCGCTGCTCCGAAAAAGGTACATTTTCCAGTTCTTATCAATTTTCTTTATGGAGTTCGAATCTTGGTTTGTGTTGCTGTGAATATGAGATGTTATATCTGTTAGTTTTGCTCGATTTCGAGATATATTGCGCGTTATGATCCTGTCTGGTTATGCCTGCTGGTTTTGTATTACTCTCTGTTCTTTCACCTTCCTTTCTTCTTTTGAAGACCTTTCGCAAATTGCAAAATAAACAATAAATGTCTCAAAAACTTGTAAATTCGCCTAAGTAATTTTCTAATAAGTTCAAATAAAAGATTCGCAAATTTTAGGACAAAATAGTCAAATAAGTTAATCGCCGGAAAACCGTGTTTAACGGAGTGTCTTAGGTGCCTTAAACACCTTCCTAAGACACTAATAAGAATCCCGAACCCCCTAAAAAATAGTTTCAAAACAATTTTTTCTGTTTAAGTTGTTTAGAAACAAAGTTTTCTTGATTTTTCTTAAAAATTAAGTGGCGACTCCTAAAAGTCGAAAATACCCTTAAAAATAAAACAAACTCTTTTCGAAGATCATCTTTTTCGATAAAACACCCACTACACCAAATATCTCCTGGAAAAATCATCGTGCTAAAATACTAAGGGGTTATTATCGATATATGAATTAGTTATGCAGAAATTAGTTATGTAATCGCTAATATCTATTGTGTCTATAGCAAAAAATTAAAGGAAGTACTACAAGGAATTTTTACAAAATAATAAACCGATTTCTGATTTATTAACACTCAATTTGTTACTAATCAAATGATTCGTAATAATTCTTACATGATTTTGCTATACAAGCCAAAAGTAATTAAACTAGGATGAATATTTGCAAATAGCCACTATAATAAATTTTATTATGATCTATAGTTATAGTTTGCATAGTTACAGTCTGTAGCTATAGTACAAGCTGCTTCATTTGTATAATTTGCGGGTTTGTATAGTTCATGGATACGTTTGTGTATATATAAACTCTAGATAACGAATTTATAGGAACAGAAACATGTGATCTTAAAATAGTTAAACAAATTATACTATACAAAAGTTATACAAAATTTGAATTATACAAATTCAAAAATCCAGCCTACATAATAATTACTGAATGTTGATCGTGAGTGATAATTAACTAAAATTATAATTATAATGACTAATTAACTAATTTACGTTACTTAACCATGTAATTTCCCCTTAAACCATTGGAAAAAAAGGACAAACAAAGGGAATTTTGGGCTTGATGAGCTCTGAATGAACTGGGCCAGACCAGTTGTAGGTATTGGGCCGGATTGTACAAGACATTCTTCCAATCAAGTTTTTGCATGGATTGTCCTTATTTTTGGGTGATTGTTATTCTCTGTCTTTCATTTCGCATTTAAAACTCTAAAAAATTAGTCATTGTACCTCAAACTTATTTTTAAAATCGTTTTTTTTTTAGTTCGAATCTTTCAAAAATGTTTTCTACTTCTTTTAAGATAGGAATAAACCTTGCGTACACATTGTGGATATTGAGTATATATTATGTTGTTGTAATTGGGTAGCACAAAATCGTAAAGAACAAGGTTACTAAATATGACTATACACACAGTAAACACCAAAATACCCTTTGTTTTCATATTTAATTTTTACATTGTTAATAACAAGAATCTTAAGCCTTTAATATATATTCATCAGCACTAGTTTTTTTAAGTTAATTATAAGGTCTTCTTCTTATATCAATTCAAAAACCTAATGGATTATCCATTATTTTCCTCTTATTTCCATATTTTATTATTGGGGAAAACTATCATAAATGGTATGTAAATCCTCCTTCATACTTTTGGGATATTAATGCCATGTCATTCAAATAGAGACACGTAACACAATCTACAGGAAAAAACAACATAAATTACTTATTTCTATAATCAAACAAATAACCATGCATATTTTATCCAAAGAGAAAAATATAGGAAGTAAATAATCACTTTGTTATCGGCTATCTGCATTAAAAATTACTTTGACTATCGATTAAACAACAATTTGTGAAGAAGTTAATCCGCATATATTCATATTTAATATATAAAATATCATATTACATGATGCAATTTATTTTAAAAAAACAAATACACCCATTATGTTTTGTCCTTTTCCCCTTGTTTATATTTATGTTTAAAAACAAGAAATGGTATTAAGTATTAACCATGATGCTGCACTTAAATAACCTGAATTGAGAACAACACACATTATTATTCAATAATGTGCTGATGGTGACAGTGGCGTAACCACATGTTGAACCCATCTTTGAAAAAAATATAGTATATATAAGTAATATATATATAAAATGATTAAATAATATATTTCAAACACTTTGAAATATATTTTTTATAGACTAATGGCTATTTCTAAACACCTATGTGAAATTTTTGGCTCTGTCACTGGATGGAGATGACAATGCAACAAAATTAATATAATATAATATATTATATTATGTGATATTATAAAATATAGTCATGCACGTGATTAAAAATAATAATAATGATGCACCGTGCACGTGATTACTTTAAATAATAAGAATATTACTGTATTATTAGGGTTTTTGAGTTTATCAGACATTTACAGGTTTATTAATTTTCCTATCTGAAATATTATTTACATTTCTATTTTTTGGATTATTAGAAAAGTAGTATCATTTTTGTTTTTCACTTTTTATGCGGATA
>NC_028637.1:94280658-94378732 GCF_001406875.1 Solanum pennellii
TATATATATATATTAGTTAATGTAAATATATATATATCAATTCAAAAACCTAATGGATTATCCATTATTTTCCTCTTATTTCCATCTTTTATTATTGGGAAAAAAAGACATATATGTCTCAAACTTTCGTAAATGATATGTAAACCCTCCTTCATATTTTTGGGACATTAATGCCCTTATTATTCAAACAGGGACACGTAACGGAATTTAAAAGAAAAAATAACAGAAATTACTTATTTCTATAATCAAACAAACAACCACGCATATTTTATCCAAAGAGAAAAATATTGGAAGTAAATAATCACTTTGTTATCGGCTATCTGCATTAAAAATTACTTTGACTATCGATTAAACAACAATTTGTGAAGAAGTTAATCCGCATATATTCATATTTAATATATAAAATATCATATTACATGATGCAATTTATTAAAAAAAACCAAATACACCCATTATGTTTTGTCCTTTTCCCCTTGTTTATATTTATGTTTAAAAACAAGAAATGGTATTAAGTATTAACCATGATGCTGCACTTAAATAACCTGAATTGAGGACAACACACATTATTATTCAATAATGTGCTGATGGTGACAGTTAACCACATGTTGAACCCATCGTTGAAAAAAATATCGTATATATAAGTAATTTATATATAAAATGATTAAATAATATATTTCAACACTTGAAATATATTTTTTATAGACTAATGGCTATTTCTAAACATCTTTTGTGAAATTTCTGGCTCCGTCACTGGATGGTGATGACAATGCAACAAAATTAATATAATATAATATAATATATTATATTATGTGATATTATAAAATATAGTCATGCACGTGATTAAAAATAATAATAATGATGCACCGTGCACGTGATTACTTTAAATAATAAGAATATTACTGTATTCTTAGGGTTTTTGAGTTTATCAGACATTTACAGGTTTATTAATTTTCCTATCTGAAATATTATTTACATTTCTATTTTTTGGATTATTAGAAAAGTAGTATCATTTTTGTTTTTCACTTTTTATGCGGATAAGCATATACATATATATATATATATAGATATATATATATTAGTTAATGTAAATATAGTTTATCTTAATTATAATTTATGGATTATTTTTAACTATAATTATGTGACTTAATTTATTATTATTGTATAATTGTATATTGTATAATTCGGAATTCGTATGACATAATTTGTATCATTTGCATAATATAACTTGTATAACTGTTAAAGTTCAGATGTTTGTATTGACATAAATTTGCTATTTCAAATTTATACAAAAATAGCTTAATAATACAAATGTACACATGAATTATATAAATTTACCGACGAATTATATAAACAAAACAACTTAAACTGTAACTACAATCCATAAATATACAAACTATAGCTATAAAATATAATCAAATTTATTATAGTGACTATTTACTAGAGTTTCTATTTTGAAAAATTATACTGCATAAAATAATTAGCAAAAATTGCATCGAAAAAACCCACATCAAATTCCCTTTTGTTAACTAATAAAAAAAAATTTAAGGGTTTACATTTTACTTATTTTTTACTAGCTATTAATTGGTTAGTCTACCTGATAGTTATTTAATACTTTATTAATGCATGTAACTTCTTTTACCAATTTACCATAAATCAAAATAAAATGAATTAACTGCAGAATCAAAATTATTTATTCAGATCATAGTTGTCATACAACGGAAATACATCCTTCCTTTCTTTCAATATTCCTAATTTTTAACGATAGTTGGAGGAGGAGAAATTATAAGATGATTGTGATTCTTTCGTATTTTTTTAAAATCTCAATAAAATTATTGATTCAGTTCTTGAGAATGAAGTTTCCTTAATTATAACGATTATTATATCACCTTTGCGCGAAGCAAGTATTAAGTCAAAATGCTCAATTCAAGTCTCTCCATTATACAATGACTATTAAAATTTGCTTTGGCTAGGCTATTTATTAACTCAACCTTTCTCCTTTTTGGGCTAGCAGAATACTCAATATTATTGCTTTGTTTTGGTAGTGGAAATCGAATTTTCATCGAGAGGATTTAAACGTAATTGACGCTCCTTCGTGGATGATGACTTAGTATGACTAGGAATATCACGATTTACTAGTATATTTTGGGAAGAGTCAATAGTAATATTATTATTATTATTATTATTATTGTTGACTGAGCTTATTTCTGAAAAAATTATATCTAATTAAATCTTCACAGAAATAATGTTCCATCGAATCGTAGCATAAAATATTGTTTAGGTCAAAATCTTCTAATGAAATAATTTCTGGCTGATTCATTTGGTTGAAAATCTAAAGGAATTTTTTTTTTATGGGATTTAGTTAGATATTTCTTATTCTTCTGATTAAATTTTATATATAGTGGTCCTGCACAGTTAATTAGGTTTTTCTTCGATAGTTTTTGGTTAATTATTTTTTAAATTATTAAAATTAAATCAATTATTAATATATATATATATTGATTGATTTAATTAATTATTGTACTCCCTTGTTTGAAACTCATTATTTTCAAGAATATCAAGGAATTAGCTTCTGATAAAATAATAATAATAATAAAATAATATAAATAGCGTGGTGTAGCAGTGGGTATTTGCTGACTTTGTTTCTATCTATTAAATTATATAAATATATATATAAAATATATTTATAAATATAAATAAAAATAAGGCACTCCTTTTTGTTGAGCGGTAGAGAATATTTTAATAATTACAAATTGATATATCACCTACTAATACTATTATAAATTATCTTATAAAGTGACGATTGCTCAAAGTTTTTCTCTACAAACATATATATATATCAAGAGTTGGAATGGTTCATTCTAACAAATGTCCCTATTTTTGGGCGATTTTTAATTTTTATTACAGAATATAATTGTCATTTATAATTCTCCTTCTACATTTTAAATAAAGAATAAAAAGTAAAAAATATTTGATATTAGAAAATCAAATCTTATGATATATATTTCTTAAAAATCTTAAAATTTTAATTTATCAAGTTCACAATTATAGAATGAAATGACAAAATCATCGTGTCAATCATTCTATCTATACCATACATCAGGAAATAACCATTCAAACTAAGCTAGCGTTTGACATAGATTTTCAAATATATTTTGGCAAATTTTATTTAGGTGAAAATTTAAGTGAAATTTCACCATGTGTTTGTCCGTGTATTCGGAAAATATATTTCATTTTTTTAGAAAAATATGATTTATATTCATAAGTTTTAAAAACTATCAAAACTAACCATAAGTTTGTATTACGAGTCAATTGGATCTCCGTTGCAGCAATAACAAATAGTGTCCATGACACTAGAACAATATGATAGTTTGAAGTGAGTGCAATAAACATCATTCCATACATCATGAAGTAGACAAAATACATGACTTAGTTATCCTGAGTCGATTGTCCATCATTTTCATAAACAACCATATAATAATTTATATTCGCCGAATATTTCATTATTACTTTGGTGTAAAATTTCAATGCAAACAACTACTAGAGGATGTTTTTATTAAAAAAGGAAAATGCACAAGTAACCTCTCAATCTATGTCTGAAATCACAGAGACACATTTATATTATACTAAGGTCCTATTACCCCTGAACTTATTTTATAACTAATTTTCTACCCTTTTCAACTTACGTGACACTAGCTTGAAAAAAGAAGTTAATCGGTGTTTGATCCACAAGATAGTGTCACGTAGCCCAAAAAAGATAGAAAATTATTAATAAAATAAATTTAAAGAGTAATACAACCTTCATATAATATAAATGTATCTCTAAAATTTCAGATATAGATTAAGAGGGTGCTCGTGCATTATCCCTATTATAAATAAAAATCTGGTATAAAGTTTCAATTTTCAAAAAATACCAAATGATGAGATTTAACCCAGAAAAAACTATTATTTGGAAATTTCAATGGAATGAATTTGTATGAGCTAAAAGATATAGGAAGTTTCCATGGATCGCTGGACAGGAATCTTGAAGGTGCCATTGTACAACACATATTATCGAGTTGCTGCTTCACTTTGCCTTTCTCCTTCTTCCAAATCTCTCTCTGTAAGTTGTTCTTTTTCTTTAAACCCTAAATCCTTTTCAGACTTCAATTTATCCCACCAAATTCACTTTTTTTAAAAAAAATTGGAATTTATCGTGTAGTTATGTAGATCAATCTATCAATCATCTGCGCTTCAAGTCAAATTCGTTGGAATCGTTTTTATGCAGCCTCAGTTCTAATTAGCTGGTTTCGTTATATGCATCTATTCAAGCATATTTGGGCATGTTCAATTTTGTATTTAATGAATTTTGATTTGTACGGAGCTTACTGAAAAAGGAAATTTTGATGCTCAAATATAAAGACTTATGTATGGCATCCGCTAAAAGATTATACTGGGAGAAAAGGGAGCTCTTTCTCAAAGCTTGATAGGCTTATTTGAGCGTTTCCCCTTTCAAAAAATAATTTATTTAATGATGTGGCTGAATCATAGTTGATCACCTGTAAAAAAAAAATGGTTTTGCAAAATCGAAAATATTTTTAGTTTACAGATACTGGCATAGATGAATCTTTTCTCAAATGGAAATGACATAGATGAGTTCTTAAATTTCGATAATATATTTGAAGTTATGTGCATTTTTAGCTATTCACTGTTTGGGTAGCAAGGAAGTTATTTTCTTTATTGTTTTTAATCGAATGGCCTGCTCCTCTAATGTCTTGCATTTTGTATGAAACAAAGGTGCCTGTTGCAAATGCTATTTTTTTCAATGGAGATAAGATTGAAGGGACGGGAAATCCAGTGATTGAGAGATTATCTGACCTGCAGCAAATTGCTGAAATCTTGGTTTCGAAATTTGGGAATTCTATCAATGCTTGGGTTATTGAGGCACCTGTCTTCAATGGACCTTTTGCGGTGTATAAGGATTTTATACCTTCTGTCAATGAATATGGAGAGCCTAAATCTTATGATGCAGATGGTTTCCCTGCTTCTTCCTCCATTGTCTTGCTTTTGTGGAATTGCTTAAAAGAGGTATTATCTATTGTTCGAAGTACCTGTCTTGTGTGCTGATCACCATGTACCACTTTTTTGTTAAGTTAGTTCAACTTTATTGAAAGAGAAAATATGAGTGAAGTTCCTCATTAGAGTCTCGGTAATATATTGTAAGTCTTTTTGGCTCTAGGATGTACGATTTTAACAGTTTCTTGTAGTGCCATGTATGTCCTCTTAGCTCTGTAGTTTAGGTAAATATTACACTATCCTCAAGGTAAGGGTAAGGTCTGCATACACCCCACCCTCCCTAGATCCCACTTGTAGGAGTATAATATGTATGTTGTTATATAACAGGCTTCAAGAAAAACCCAAATAAGCCCTCAGAACAAAGTTAAGGTTTCGACATGACCATCTTGTGAATGAAGATGTCCTTTGGGCCTGTTTTGACTAGAACTCGCACTAAACATGTTTGTAGAAGACATAGATGAGTTGTGAAGATCTAAGAGAGTTTATTCAGTCTGTTATTTCTTGCAAAACATTGGAGGAAGTATTTTCCCATTTATATCTACATTGATTCTGTTGATTCTCGCAAGAAGAAGTAATGAATTACTAATTGCTTTTTGCTATGCTCCTTATAAATCTATAACTCGCTTCTCTAGCTGGCTTGTGAATATTTTTCTTCTGTTTTGTGGTGTTTCTTCCACTTGATCTCACTTGCTTTTTCTCATTTATCCATATGCAGAATATTAGGAATCATAGTGATATACTGCCTGTTCAAAGAGGGGACTTTGTACTTCTTCTTGCATATTTTCATAGAACATTATATGCAGTTTAGTTGCTTATGAATTTACTTAACTGTCTTAAAACAGGCAAAAAGTGTCATTTCAGGGAAACAAAAAGAGCCCTATCAAGCTGAAATTTCTACATCATCTCTGAGTACACCAAGAACTTTACTTCTTGGATTTAGTAAGGGTGGTACTGTACTCAACCAGCTGGTTACTGAGCTTGGTTTTGCACCAGTCCAGCTCACTGAAGACGTGCCGTTAGCAAACAAGAATGTCACAAATGGAGGATATTCCTCCCAGCCACAAGATCAGATTATTCCAAATTCTAAAGACGGCTTCTTAAATAGTATAGCTGAGTTCCATTACGTAGATGTTGGTCTAAACACAGAGGGAGCATATGTAACCAACCAAGATGTCATTCACAGAATTTCTGATCGCCTCGTCCAAGGAGCCCCTGGTATTCGTTTTTTCCTTCATGGAACTCCTAGACAATGGTGTGATCGTGACAGGATTTGGATCCGGAAGGAGAAAGATGAGTTTTTTCGGCTTCTCAAAGAAGCAACTCGGAAGAATATGGGGAAATTGTATATACGTGAAAGATTGTATTTTGGTAATAAGCTCCCTGATCTCCAGATACACTTTGAAATCATCGAGCATTTGGATGTTAGCTGAGTATTTCTTCTTGATAATGAAATGCATGTATTGTTTACTCCCTCCGTCTGAATTTGCGCGACACATTTTGAATTTTGATGATTTAAACAATCTTCACCCTTTCATCATAAATTTATTTTTTAAAAATATTTTGAATCGTCAATTATCATGACTTATTGTAAAACGAAATGTAAGTATTTATAAGAAAGGAGAAAAGTAAAATATTGTTAAAACCCTAAAGCATCAATTTTATATCTCCAAGTAATGAAGGATAGAAAACCCTTTGGGATGTGGAGCAGAATAGAGAGAGAATGCCATGTTTTGCTTCAACAGAGAAACTCCAAAGCTACCCTTCTCCGTATTCACGCCATAATGCTGCGTAACGCCATTGAAGATAACGTCAGTCTACTCACCATGCTCATTTCAAGCTTCTCTGTCAGTGACCCAGTTGCTGGAATCAGCCATGCACGCCGCATGTTCGACAAAAGTCTCCAAAAGGACAAGACTTTCCTCTGTAACGCCATGATAAAATCTCACATGGGTGTTGGTCAATTCGCCGACTCAACATTTCTGTATAGAGATTTATTAAGAGATACAAGTTTTAAACCCGATAATTACACGCTTTCGAGCCTTTCCAAGTGTTGTGGCGCAAGATTGGTGTTGTGGGAAGGCTTAGAAATTCATAATCATGTGTTGAAATGTGGGTTTGCTTCGAATTTGTTTGTGGCTACTTCTTTGGTTGATATGTATGGGAAGTTTGGTGAAATGGCTTTTGCTAGGAAGTTGTTTGATGAAATGCCCCAGAGAAGTCCAGTCTCGTGGACAGCTTTAATTGGAGGTTATTTGAAGTGCAGGTGTATTGGTATTGCTGAAGGACTTTTTGATGCAATGCCTGAGAAAGATGTTGCTGCCTTCAATGTGATGATTGATGCTTACGTGAAGAAAGGAGATATGCTGTCAGCAAATAGATTGCTTTGGGCAATGCCGGAGAGAAATGTGATTTCTTGGACTAGTATGATTGATGGGCACTGCAGTAATGGTAATGTAAGTGAAGCCAGGGCGTTATTTGATGTAATGCCGCAAAGGAATTTGTTCTCTTGGAACGCAATGATTGGTGGATACTGTCAGAATAAACAGCCGCAAGAGGCTTTGAAGTTGTTTCATGAGTTGCAGATGGGGACGACATTGGAACCGGATGGTGTTACTGTTGTCAGTGTACTTCCCGCTATTGCTGATTTGGGTGCTTTAGATTTGGGTAACTGGGTTCACCAGTATGTGAAGAGGAAAAAATTAGACAGATCTTCAAATGTTTGCACTGCTTTGGTTGATATGTATGCCAAGTGTGGGGAAATTGCAAAAGCCAGGGAATTTTTCGATGAGATAAAAGTAAAAGAGTCATCAAGTTGGAATGCTTTAATTAATGGGTTGGCGATCAATGGATCTGCTAAGGAAGCATTGGAGGTGTTTGAGAAGATGAAGAGTAAAGGATACGAGCCGAATGAGATTACTATGCTTGGTGTTTTGTCAGCTTGCAACCATGGTGGATTGGTGGAGGAAGGCAAGAAATGGTTTGTAGAAATGGAGAAGTATGGGCTCACTCCACAAATTGAGCACTATGGTTGTTTGGTTGATCTCTTGGGGAGGTCAGGGTGTTTGGAGGAAGCCGAAAACTTGATCGAGACCATGCCTTATGAAGCCAATGGAATAATATTGAGTTCCTTTCTATTTGCATGTGGTTATGCCAAAGATGTTACAAGGGCTGAGAAGGTCAAGAAAAAAGCAATTGAGATGGAACCGTGGAATGATGGGATCTATATTATGTTAAGGAACATGTATGCAACTGATAAGAGGTGGAGTGATGTTGAAGACATTAAGGGCCGGATGCGGAGAGAAGGGGCAAAAAAGGAGGCAGGTTGCAGTACCATTGAAGTTAATGGTATGGTCTGTGAATTTGTAGCTGGGGATAAAATACATGCACAGTGTGAGGAAATACATCTTCTATTGGAGCATTTGCTGTTGTACATGAGAGGTTTGGATACACCTTATAGTAATGATATTGGATTGGTCGAATTTTGAGTGATGATTATCTTGCCAATATTACGTGTTTCATGCACGACAGGTAAACACCTGGCCTTCCCAAGAAAGGAGTTGATGCAGTTGGAATGTGTAGAATTTGTCTTTGTGAAGAGTGTATAGGCCTCCGACTGAAGATCAAGAGAATATTAGTACTTGAACGTCAATGTTGGTAAGGAATCGGAAATGACTGCTGCACAAGTATAGTTCTTTCAGAGTTATTGTTGGGTGATAAATGCTGGGAGCCCATCCTGTAGATTCCTGCTTAAGCTAAAGCTAGATAAAAGTCAAGAATCTACATGATGAGCTCCCACACGATGAAAGTTTGAAATGTCAGAGTTGGTCAGGAATCAGAATTGTCCATTTTTTGGGATTACTGTTGCGAGGCAAAATCAGAGCATCACCCGTGAGCCCGTTGTGTAGATTCCTCCTTAAGCCCATTGTTCAGATCTCTGCTAAAGCTAAAGTTTGATGAAAGCAAGGGATCAGATCCTAGCAAACCAATGGAACAGTTGCTGGATTCTTTGCTTGCACCCATCACCTATACAGACAAACAAGTCATTCCCGCCCTCTTCTTTCGTCTTTCTTTATATACTAGATTGAATTTGTTTGCTCATATTGACAAAGATGGGTCTGGTCACGAGCTTAGCGGCAAAAGGTCAGTCATCTTCCTTCTTCACCTCCCTACTTTCTTTGAGCATAGCTGTAGCTTGTACATCCTATGTTTAGATATCAATGACATTTGTGAACCATTATTATTTCAACTCTACAGGATTATCAACAACACAGGTTATTAATAAAGCGACAGGAAAATTCAACGAGTTGTTCCTGGGTGAAAATAAGAGAAATCTTGATAATTTAGACGACTTCCATCTTGCAATTCTTGACATGTTTGTGTAAGCTTCTTTGTCCAATACTCGGTTAGAACTTATGTTGATACAACTAGCCTAAACTTATCAGTTAAAAATGTAATGCCCGATAAAACTACCAGTATCTAGTTTGTTGTTATGCTATTCCTAACTATATAAAACCATCATCTTTTTGGGTAACGCTGAAGCTTTCTTTTAACCACAGCACTGTGAATGGTGCATTGCCTGGCAAGCACTGGGTTGTGCCTCCGTTTGAAAAAATTAAGGTTATCTTCTCTCTCTCTCTATATATATATAAGTACACACAACACACAAAATAACACACGCGCACAGATGGACATCACCCATAAACTGGTTGCTAATGCATGTGTGGCAAATATAGGAATGTTTTGAGGAAAGAGAAAAGGCAGTAGATGAAGAAAGAAAGAAGACGGTTGTGGTAGAGTTCCTGAAGAAGTATATACAACCAAACAAGGCAGATAATACATTGCTCTTCATTGGGCTGGCAACACCCCCTGCAGCAATGGCAGTCAAGAAAACCGGTGAATCTGTGCCTCAGCTCAAATTATTAAAACGCATTCCAGACGTTGTGTTTGTTCCTGCTGCTACATTGCTGACTCTTGTTTCAGTTAAGATTACCAGAAGTTTATTGCTCCAACGTGCAGCATCTGAAGATCATCTAGTTGCAAAAAAAAATATAGGAACATCGGATTCAGGATGAAAATTTACAGTTTGTGCACAAGATTGTATGTATTCACATTCCATGTATACTAACTAACTTGCAACAAGGAACTAAAGCATTCAGATGCTGAAACTTTAGCCAATTTTAATACGTGTTTCAGTTCTTTATGATTGAGTGTATGTATGAAAAAATTGAAAGATTGTTAAATGAGTTTGTTAGTTTTGCTGTGAAACTGATGATTATGTTTTAAATTTGAGTTACTAAGAGTATATTTGAGTGTTCGAATTATTGAAATTCTAAAAATAAATATTATTTTTTATTCAAACGCATATTTCTGAAATTTCAATTCGTTTTACATGTAGGATGTGTTTGGTACGAAGAAAAATATTTTTCTGGATAAAAGTTTTTAACTTATTTTTTGGATAATGAGTAAAATTTATTCGCACCAATTGTTTATACCAATTTAATAAATGTATGTCATGTGTTTTAATTTCTAGTTCAACTTTAATGAATTAATAAATATTTTACTTTATTAATATAAGTGATTAACTTTTTTTGTATATAATTAAGTAATCAATTAGAACACGTATTTATTGATTGTCAACTACCACAACTCATTTGAAATATTTATTTTTCTCTCTAGTTTTCTCTTCCCACGTGTATCTTTATTTTTGGTGTGCTACATTTGGAGTATCCTATAAATTAAGTAATCCATGTATTTTCTCCAACATCCACACTTTTTTATAACAAAAACTTAATCCAACATTTATACAATACATTTGTTGACTATTTTCCCAATGAAATTCACTTTGATTCTCATTAATTTCCTCCTCTTCACCCTTCACTCAATCACTACTTATTCTCTTCCTTTTGTTGTCTTTCATGGTAAACTTATCTTCTTAATTAATTTTTATTCTATTGCTTTAATTTATCCCCATGTTTGTAGCCTTTTATGATTGCTTGATTTGTTACAATCTTGAAGATAGGTATTAGAGGTGATTAATTATTGAGTTATTGTAAAGCTGTTCAAAATACACACATAAAAAAGTCAAAACTCAAACATGTAGTGTAGTATACATAAAATGATTTGACCTATTTAGATGGTGTAATTTTTCAATGAATTGACTGTGTCTCTCTGTTTGTATTCTGTGTAATATGTAGCTTTCTTCTGTTATCATATTGGAATAACAATGTATTGTAGGGTTTAAATTGTTTTTTTGATATGATAAATCAGGAATATCAGATAAATGTAGCAATGGAGGAATCACACATTTCACTGAGCTTTTAAGCAACTGGTCAGGCTCTTCAGGACATTGCATGTAAGCATGTTCTCCGCGACAAACCAGATATCATCTGGTCTACTACCTCTAGTGATGTGTCCATTTCAGTAGACGAGAGTTTAGTAGGGGGAAATTTAGTCGTTAATTCTTGCTTTTAAGTATAATTACCAACTTAAATCTAGCTAATTTTTTTTTCTGTTTGCTTAGAGAAATTGGTAATGGAGAATGGGACTCCTGGTTTATGCCTTTTGCCAAACAGGTTACACCTCTGTTTATCACTGATTCATCAGCATGGATAAAGCAAAATTAATGACTTCTTCGTGCTTGTTGTTTTTTCGTTTGTAGGTAGACATTGCTTGCCAGAAGGTAAGTCAGGCTAGTGTAATGTGTTGGTTTAACCTGCAGTTGTTCCTAATCTCATTATTCATTCAACTTACAGTTAAAGAAAATGAGTGAGCTTAGTGAAGGTTACAACATGATCGGGCTCTCCCAGGTAAAAACAGCAGCAACATTGTATGAAATAAACATGCTAATTAAAGTTTCCGCGCATAATTTGATCTCAGTCTGGCAATTCCAGGGGAACATGGTTGGTAGAGGGGTTATTGAGTTCTGTGATGATGGACCTCCGGTAAGAAGTTTAAACTTTATCTAGTATATTCAACGAATACCTCTATTCATGTACTCGTAATATATGTAACAGGTGAGGAATCTTATATCTCTAGCTGGTCCTCATGCTGGGATTGCTTCTATTCCCTTCTGTGGTGTATGTTCTCTTTGACACCATGAACTGAAACTAGCCATTTTCAACTTCTCTTAGTTATGTTTTCGGTGAAACATTGTAGTGTCTTAAAAGTCTTTTCGATTTTCACAGTCAGGTATCTGGTGCATTCTTGCAGACTCTTTGCTCAAGTTAGCAATTTACAGCAATTTTATCCAGGTCTGCCCCTTCTTCTTCTTTTTTCATATACACTAGTACAACTATGTAGTCCCTTTATTAAATGGTGTCCTTTTAATGCAATTCCAGGCACATCTTGCTCCTGCAGGTTACATAAAAATCCCAACTGTAAGTAACCACATTATGTGATTTTGCTATATCTGTATCAAACGCGATGGGTGTAATTTAGCTGATCTTCTCTGCTTTGTTTTGTGGCATTTTGCGCTTTGCAGGACATAGCTAACTATAGAAAAGGATGTAAGTTCCTTCCGGTACTCAACAATGAGGTACACAGAAACTCTACTTACAAGAAAAGGTTTGCAAGCTTGGAAAATTTAGTACTTATTATGGTGAGTATGGAATATATTCCCAACTTGATTTTCAGCTTTTTACTCTTCATTCTGTAATTTGATAGCTCGTAAGTTTATTTTTTCATCAGTTTGAAAAAGATGAAATTTTGGTACCAAAGCAGACCTCATGGTTTGGGTACTACCCTGATGGTTCCTTCACCACTGTTTTGCCTGCTCACAAGGTAATTAATTATAAACATTCTACGCGTCACATAACCTCATTTGTTTTCTACATAATTCACTTTTTTTTCTTTCTGATTTGTGTAGACAAAGCTGTATACAGAAGACTGGATTGGTTTAAAGAAGTTGGATGAAGCTGGAAAAGTGAAGTTGTTCAAAGTATGTGGAAGTCATCTTGAAATATCTACTAGTGAAATAAAGAAAAACATACTACCATACTTGCTGGATAACGTATCTACTACAGTGACTAAATCAAGATCATCTGGTCTGTTATGGCCTTCGTCTTTCGACGATGAAGAAAAAATTCTCACACCTGCTAAAACAATTAGCTTAAGATCATGGAAATTTTAGGTAGCTAGTCTTTTCACTTCTTCCCACAACCTGATTGTTTTCCATTTGAAAACACACTTGGTATGTCAAGAAACAATGTGTAACTTTGCAAGTAGCAAACTGTGTTTGGTATAAAGAAATTTCAGATGGTTGAAAGACATTTTCATCATCCAAACCACTTAGAAACACAAGTATATCATAGAAATTTTTTCAAACGGTTTGTACAGAAATTGTCAGCATGCCGACGTCTCTGCAGCTATATAATGTACAGGTATAAAACCATCTGCCAGGTAAATTAAATACAGAATCCGAAAGTAACTGGACTTCGGAACTATATAACACACTGTCAATAGATCTATCAAGCCTAAGCTCAAACAGACAAGCGAGAATAACTAACAGAAGGGCGGAAATATCACACAGCCTATGTACCCAAGAAAGGAAGCTAAGAGAAACCCAACACAGGCAGACGTTTGGGTAGAAAAATAAGAAGCCTTTGCTTCTTCCCAAAAGCCAGCGCCGTTAGTTTTGGTATGCTAACACAAACTGGCAGCTTAATGTCAATGTCACTGACGGGAGTATATGGATACCTATCACTATTGCTGAGTACGGCCTAGGATTACTACTAGCAGTCACCAGGCCTTAAGTTGAGGATTCTATTTGATGGTGCTCCAAGTTCCGAAGTACGATTCGAGCAAAGATTTTGGCTTCAATAGGGGCAGTGGCTGCCGCAGCAGCAGCACGCAAAATCCTTGATGCTCCAGTGTTCTGCAATAGGCGGACATGATGTTGTGCATGACGACCACCAGGGATTGTGAACTACAACATATGAAAACACGAGATCAGTAAAGTTGCCAGTTTAAGTTGAAAAAACTGATATCAGAAGAATGTCAGTGCCACAGAGAAAATCACCTACCTGAAGAAGCGCAAATGCAGCACATGCTTTGAGAATAGAAGACGAATTACGTAACATTGTAACGAATCTTCCGATCTCAGCTCCACTGAAGAGGCAATTAAGAAAAATTATTAATAAATAGGCAGAAGGATATATAAGAATATTAACGAGGGGATAAAAGACGAAATTCAACAAGGAAAGAGAGAATATTTGGGACCCAGGGAGAGTTGCTAAAACAGCTAAGCACCACCTATTCAATTTTGCACAAAGAAATGAAGATGAAGCAATGTATTGAATTTCATAAATCCGACTCAGTAACATTTCCATGTTTCTTCCCCATGAAATACATAGGCATAAGCCCTTGAAGTTTCAATGAGCAAGAAACAGGTCTTTATCAGACAGTGAATGTCGTACACAGCCCATACAGTAAATTACAGACATGATGTAGGATTTTTATTATGATAAGTGAGTTTAAGTTTATAAGACATTCTTATCAGTAAGCATTAGATTAAAGGATGGGAAAGGAAGGGTGGGGGGACAACATTCATACCTGCACCTAAGATGACCTGCCTCATGAATACGAGCTGATTCTGTAACTTGAGTCAAAGCTGCAGGGACAGATGACGCAGCAGCAGCAGAAAATGCTTGTGGATCAGAAAATGCAAGAATAAAAGCTTCAATGTTCTTTAAAGCCATTCTTCGAGCTCCATCTAAGTTTACACTCTTAGAGTTGCTTTCTGAAGATACAAGTGCAACTCCATCCATTCTGTTAAAAGGAAAATCACATTTTAACTTCTACTCAGACAGAAACATGCAAGGAAAGAATGCAACAATGTTCAAGAATGCGTCAATCATTTCTAGCATAGGACTTTCGTAATAGAGCTCTCAATTTCACTTTTGTAACAGCAGCTGTACAGTGCTTTTGTGCATCTTCTTGATGCTTTTAATATTAATTCTTGCTTCATCAAAAGAAAATCCCTCAATTGAATCTTTTTCTCTTTGATAAGAGAGAACATCGCAGAAACCAGTGTTCAACTTTCTTTTCCCTTTGCAAACACCCATAGAGAAGCAGTTGTAGTTTAAGGATTTTAGCTGAATTCCTCACAAATCCAATTACGAGAGCTTTTGTTTGGAGGTCCCATGGAGTAGGTACCCAAGTGTTTAGTCACAACATTGGAATGAACATAAGAACTTCCCAAAAAAAAAAAAGAGCATATGTGATTGTCCCATGAGATTTATCACAAGAAAAGCAAGCTTCTCTATCTCCACAAGTCATCAAACCTACACAGGTTACAACCAGTAAAAGTTAACTAAATGCCCTTGAACTCCTCCACGGCATATTAATCCCCATTCAAGCAAAAAAATTACATCCAAATGAATCAAGTAGTTCCCTCAAACCAATATTTACACTGAAGTTTTTTTTAGTCGTGAGATAAGAAAACTTGTGCTGCTGAGGGAGTCATTTTCTCTACAAATGTCTGCCAGTAACTGCAACTGATAAAATAACTACATTCAAAAGTAAAATGTTCGATTAACAATTGACCTATTCCTCCATCTTAAACAGCTCAAACACTTGAGGGAGAAAGGTAACTACATTCTTGTTAAGCATAGTAAGAGATGAAGAAACCTCGCTTCAATTAGTTATCTCCTTTGAAACAGCTAAAGCAAGGTTGGATTAATAAATATAATGAGAAGAATGCCAGAAATAAATGGATTCTGGAAAAGAAAGTATCATTCTAAGACGGTTGTTCTGGAAAAATCAAGAGAAAATTGTATCAATAAATCTATACTAAATGCATTCAATATTTAGTTTAGGGTGCTGTTTAGAATAATATTCATGGATGAAGACATTGCCAAGTACCTTCCATCAAACATATAAGCCAACGCCAATGCAGCCATAAAGCGTGCCATTTTTGAGATAGATGACGAACAAAGATGAACAAGGGCAGGAACTCCCCCTTCCTCCACTATACGGAAAGCATTACCAGGGTTGAAAGCAAGATTCCAGAGAGCCCCAGCTGCAGTCTCATGGACATCCTGGAAAGAGAGAAAATTTAGGAATGTACAATCGTAATTATACTCATACTTATTTCCCAAAAATAATTACACTCGTATTCCAGAAGGCAGAAAATCTTATATGATTCAAAGCGATGCATTTGTCATCACATGCCAATCAACAGAACTATGACTTCACATATTAATTTTGTATCCCAGAAAAAGGATAATATTTTTACTCATACTTATTTCTCAAAATAAATACACTAGTATTCCAGAAGGCAGAAAAACTTACATGATTCAATGTGATACAGTTGTCATTACATGCCAATCAACAGATCTATGGCTTCACATAATAGTTTTATATCCCAGAAAAGGATAGTATGTATAAATACATAAGGCATCATTAACATTGCACCGCCAGGTAAAAAACTTGCAGGTACATGAACAAATGTCAAATACATGCTACAACTAAATATGGCAGATTAACAAGACTATATTCAGAAATTATGTGAGGTGAAAGACGTTATTGAAACTACGACCAACTTGCAGATTTTGTGACTTGATGGTTTAGTACTTTTAAGGTGGAGTTTGAGAAAGCTCCACCAGCCAATATGCCGTGGAAGGAATTATTTTATTTATTTTTTCTGATGAAGCATGACATGGAAGGGTTTAAGCCTAA
Source organism: Solanum pennellii (assembly GCF_001406875.1). Lineage (NCBI taxonomy): Eukaryota > Viridiplantae > Streptophyta > Magnoliopsida > Solanales > Solanaceae > Solanum > Solanum pennellii. The sequence continues at coordinate 94,297,387 of NC_028637.1, forward strand.
AATAAACCCTCTAGGTCAAGAAGATTATCCTAGATTTACTTTCTAAACTACGCAACTCTGCAGAAGATATATTTTTATTAAAGCCTAACCATCATTGGACAGGCTGGTTAGTTCTTCTTTTTAAGCTTGAAGAGCTAGCTAACTCCGTCCAAATTTTCCCCCCGGAGAAGGAATGAATTTACCTAGTAATGGTACAACATTAAATACAGAAATAGTGATCTAGTTTCCTTTGAGTAACATAAAGTCACAACTGTCAATATCCAAAAGAAGTTCTGGTAAATGTGTGCCCATGTTTTTAGCAGACCATGTTGAGGTGCCACATTTAGTAGTAACATAATTGCTAGGTAATGGCAACTGAGATCCACAGGTCGGATCTCCCTGGATAAGCTTTCTAGCTCTCAGATCTGTATTCAGAATTTATAATCTGTTCTGGAACAAAATTAATATAGCTATGTTTAGCAGGAACTAAAAACATATACAAGGACCCAATTCAATTACAATTTGAGGATGATGAGATAGTTCAATAGCAGAAACTATAATTAACAAATTAAGCTTTCACAAGTTGTGTAAAGCTGAAAAAGAGCAACAAGCAGGCAGGCATGGAAAAACATTTCTATACATCATTGCACAAAGATTTACCTCAACATCAGATCGTGCAAGTGCTATAAGTGGCGCCACACCTCCTTCTCGTCCAATGGCAATACTATTGCAGGATTCAATAATTATGAATTGGATTAATTACAAATTGAGTAAAGAGAAAGCAAATTGTACAGTTGCAACATGGATAAGAAAATGACATTAAGCAATCGGCAAAAACATGAAGACGTGAATTCGTTTTTAATAAACATGTTGCAAAGCTCAGGGCCTAGTAGTTCAAGTTATGCTCATCACCATAAAATTTCTGCTGGCATTCATGCTGTATATATGCCCCTTCTGTTACCTAGCCAGAGCTAATGGTGTCTAATGTAATATGCCAGTTCTGGAGAACAATTATTGTGGTGACCTCGGAGAGTTTTTGTTTGATCAAGTAAATGTATTTCATTTATAAACATGGCCAAAAATCTGGCAGTATACCATGGGTATACCAAAAGGTAAAGAATCTACAAAAAGACATGAATCTCTATGAACTCCACCCGTTCTTCCATACAACAAGGAACTTTACTGGAGCACCAAAGAAAAGAAGTAACCGGAGACTACTCCACAGCTAGTCGGTCATTGGCTTAATTTCCTGGGTTTTGGGACTCTAGTATCAAAAATTCCCGGTAATTCATCGTGTAAGTGTCACATTTAGATTGTTCTTATTGAAGGAAAGAGCTGAATAGACATACGGTTTACATGATCACTCGCTTTGGACAAGTGCCATAGAAGGATACAACTCTACCCCCTCAAAAGCTCTCCTGTTTCTCTCTATCCAAACAATCCACGTCATTGCAAGAGGAACCACTTCCATTCCCTACATCTTCTCCTCCTCCCTCTCCTCCTACAAACCATTATATCGTTCACAGTTTCTGGCATTTCCCATGAAGTTCCAAACCACCTAAACATACCTCACTATAAATCATGGTACACTTACAATGTAGAAGAAGATGATTGACATCCTCATCTGTCTCCTTGCACATGTAGCACCAGCTTATGCAGACAATCTTCCGCATTCTAAGATTTTCCACCGCCAGAATCACCACTCTACCAGCTAGTAAAGAGAAAGGGTGCCCCTTCCTCGGCACCTGTGGAGTCTATATTGAACTACTCGAAAACACAACTTCCTCCCTAATCAAAAGTTTCTCATAAAAAGATTTAACAGAGAAAACTCTGTTATTCCCCAACCCCACCACAACACATCAGAATTATCAAATGGAGTGACTTGCCTATGATGTAGGGACAACCACCTTCTAAAGTCAGTCAACTCCCAATCGTGGAAATACCAAAAGTGCTCCTCTGTTGACCTAGGTGAGTTATGATGGACAAAAATATTGTGGGACATGAAGAGGTGGTGGAAGTAGGTTTGTTCTATGACAAAACAGATTTAGCATCCCACCACAGAGCAAATAGTTTTACAGACCTGTTTGCTTCTGATACAGACAATCCCCACAAAGCACCAGCAGCCCTCTCTTGCAGGCCAGGAGAAGCATTTGAGCACGACTGTGCAAGAGTAACCTGGCAATCAAACAAGATGAAAGAATAACATCAACCTTCAACTTAAAAAGGAACATATTCGGAATTATAATATTCAGTAGAAATATATGAACCAAGAACAAAAACCATCATTTGACTGCTCTCTAAAGCAAAAAAAAAAAAAATGTAACAGATGGCAACCATTCATATCTAAATCAGTCATTAAATTTGTTTGATTTTTACATTGAAATCTGAATCATTCATATCTTGACCATTAAGTGCATTTGTTTTATTTGGTGTTACAATAACTTAATCGGTCTATCTAGATTTGAATGATTAAGATCTATAGCAAAGTTTTAATATCATTAAAATATCTATTCAAAATCTCTACAAATATAGCAGTTCACCAATTTCAATCATTCACCGCAACAGCCATCGCCTACCATTATTAACTACTGCCACCACTGCCCACCATTATCAACTACCACCATCCACCACCCACACCATCCTCAGCCATAACCAACACCACTGCCAATCACTATAATTAGTTGCCACCACCACTAGCCACCGAGCCTCCAGATCATTGTTCTAAGCTATGGCGGGTTAAAAGGGACCTGGGGATATTTAGAGTTCTCTTGTCAAGTACAGATAGTGCTAAGGCTCGTTTAAAGGGTTTTTGCATATTCGAGATAGATAAACATCAATGTGAAGCTTGGAACCCTCTCTGTTCCGATTGAACTTTAACCGTTTAAAGGGTTTTTGCATCTATCTCACTGACTGTGTTGATAGGATATATAAAACTCTTCCCCAGTTTATATGTAACCCAGATACTGCTTCAAAAATTATGAAGATGACCCTTAGTATCAGAACTTGTTCCTCCTTTGTTTCACAAAATACTAAGGTGTCATCTGCATACTGTAAGTGTGTTACTTCTAAACTGTTTGTCTCGCTCAAGTGGAAACCTCTAATCCACGTTTTCCCTCTTGCTTTATTCAGTAGATTGCTGATGGCCTCCATTGCCATTATGAACAAAAATGGAGACAACGGATCACCCTGTCTCAAACCTCTCTTCTTTTTTAGCTATATCTTCAAATTCCCCTGTGAGTGCTATCCTGGATATTATCTCTTACTCCTTCAAGACTCTGCATTCCTGAATCCTCTCTATTGCTTCTAGTTGTGATAGAACATGTTGTTTTTGAACCCCCAAGTTCCCCTGCCTTGTCTTAGCTTTCAGTTTTGCCATTAGGATATAGTCAGGGCTGCCCTCGTACTTAAAAGAATCCTACTACTACTTTACTCTATCCTTGAAGCCTTCAGTTTGCAACCACCAGTTCTCGAACTTGAAATAAGACTTTGATGCTTTCCACTCTCCACATTGCAACATAATGGGAGTGTGTAGAACGTACTGCTTAATGTGTCTGAAGCTATCATCCATCTCATTTGGGATGAGTATTCTGTCCAATCTTGCTGCACTGTTATGGCTACTGTTATGACTATCTCCTTTCTTCCATGTATACTTCCCCCCTTCCAAATCCAAATCTACAAGTTCCATGCCCTCAATGAACTCTGAGAAGTCAGTTATGGCTTTGTTGATTCTTCTGCCATTCTTCTTTTCTGATGGATGCCTAGTTGTGTTGAAGTCCCCACATAAAATCCAAGGACCTGAAAAGAGACCCCTAGCAGCCCCTATTTCCCCCCAAGTTTCCTCCCTTTCTTGTCTATGATTTGGAGCATATATGCCTGTTAGGTGCCATTTGAAGTCTTGTGTTTTCCCTACAAGACTACAGGAAACCGAATATATTCCCACGCTGCTCAGTTTCCCTTCCCAGTCCCTTTTATCCCACATTATCACAATGCCTCCTCTAGTCCCGCTAGCTTCCAAATGAACATAATCTACCCACTTATTCCCCCAAATATCTCTAACAGCTTCTGTGATGTCCCCGCTCAGTTTGGTCTCTTGCAGACAAACAACATCTGCCTTCCACTCCTTCATTATTTTCCTTATGAGAGCCCTCTTCTTGCCACAGTTTAATCCCCTCATATTCCATGTCACAACCTTCATCATGATTTAGAAAACCATCACAAACTGATGAAAGCCTCGATTGCAAAGAGGTAAACCTCTACCACATGAATTGACAACCACTATATATAGGCTCCTTCCACTTTTCAGTTGAGCATTCTTAAACTACAAACTAGACTAAGTTAGAAAAATTTACAAAATACCTGATTTCCAGATATGTTGATTGCTTGCAGTAAAATTAAAAATTCAGGGACACATGTGAGTAAATTGGGAGAATGTTATCTTGTATGAAAAATCTGAGACTTGTATGAGAACATGACACTTCCAGCAATTTTCAACTACCAAGCACAAGCTGTTATCATGTATAAAAAACTGTACATCTACGACTAAGATGTATTTCCTAATTTCAGGGAAAAAAAGGCCAAAGTTAAAATAACACCATACCAAAGCCTCAACACCACCAGCTGCCGCAATTGCTTCACGATTTCTGTCATCAAATGACAGATTCCATAATGCTCCAGCAGCTTCTTGCCTAAATCACAATAAGGAAAGCAAAACAATGAGAGATAAAATATAATAGCAAATGAAAAGCAACGAGAGATGAAATATGGACCTAAGGTGACAACTGTTTAGGGACATGAATTCTGTTTCATATTGTTTATGCAACAAATCCAACTTTGAAGATACTAAAACCAAAAAATGTTCCATGTATACCAGCTCTAGTTTCCAATTCAAGCGGTCAACCTAATAAGTGGTGCCCTTCAACTTTTAGGTCATCTCAGGAAGATCTTATCAATCATTTGTATCTCAGCCATGGGTTCTTTGCAGATTTCCTCACTTATTTTATTAAGCCCAAATCACTGCGCTTTATCGTCCTTTATTTGATGATCAGTGGCGATGTTCCATTTTAGCATAGTTGTTACGTACCAGCGGATGTCCATGCTCAATGTTTTCCAGAGATCTTACATATCCTCAACTGACTTTGTAATTCAAAACAAAATTAAACTGTTTGGTTTGTTTTATTGTACAAGTCTTGTAGATGTGTCATCTTTCAGGAAAGACTAGCGGGAGATTCTCCATCTTAATGTTAATTTTATCAATTGTTTGTACTCTGTCAGAGATGAATACAAGCTGATGAAGGAGTTCTGGCCATCCCGTTGTACTCATGTTCTCGACTCAGCTCATATTAGACTCCTCTGTAGGTTGCATCCCTCCCTCAAACACAAACGACGCTGGTACTGACCTCACTGCGTCACGCCTTCAGGAGCCTATTACCAGTGAGATCCACTAATGCTTTCTTCATTTAATTTCACAAGAACTCCACATTCCTCACTGACAATCCGAAAAATGTTCTCTGAACATAACTACACAGAATGTTCAGTAATCTTATCCAATCATGGCTTGAACTTTAGTTCTTCTCAGTGGCAAGTAACCACCAGCGACCAATCAAGAAGAGGTCTCTTTCCACTTCTGAGCTCAAAGAAAATTTGGATAAGAAAGATAGCATTCATTTAGTTTACTGTTGCTCTTATCCAACTGCGGGCATCTTCTCTTCTGATGATCTATGAGTTGCAAACTTCATCATATTATTGAGTTCTTCCATTAATAAATGAAGAGGAAAGGGGAGAGGAGATCCCCTGTCTTAGGCTCCCTAAAGATGGAAGGAACCTTCAAAAACACCATTAACCAAGATAGAGAATCTTACCATATTGATCCAAAAGAAATCTCGTTTAGCCACTTTGTCCAAATCTCACATCATTTAGAATATTGATTTAAATCTCAATTTAACAAGGTCAAAAGCCTTATTGATATCTCGTTTGCATAAAATCCCCAGTTTCCCTTCCAATACCAGTTCTTACTCACTGGAAATGTCAGTACAGGTAGTGGAAATGATTAAGTTTGAGCTTGTGTTTTCTGTCTTCTCTGCCTTGCCCATTCCAGCTCATTAGCCAGAGGAAGGTACTTGATGAGTATGTAGTAAGTGAGAAGTAGTGAACTGGCTGGGAGGAGTTAATAGTTGCATCCAGGATTTATTATCATTGATGATAAGATCATTTGTTGTTATCCACTAGGGTTATCAAAAGTGAAAAGTGAAAAGTGAAAAAAAGCTCGAAGTTCCATTGGGGTTTTAAGCACAAATAAAGTGTGGGCTTTAATTAAGAGAGGTGCAAATAGAAAAAAAATACCAAGTTACATGTTTGGTCTAAGACTAATATTATAAGCATAAATAACAATTACAAGGACAAAAATTATCGAAATTTTCTTATGATAAAATAAAAAATCAATTTTTTAGTATGAGTCTTCAAGAAACGCTCATCCACAAGAAAATTTGTCCAGATGATGAGACTGAACATTTAGCGAGCCAAAGAGCTCAACATGTTTCGAATCCCACTTCAGGGCTTGCACGCACTTTAAAAGCGCCTTTGACAACATTGTTATCCACCGTCCTCTTTAGTCTTTCAGTTAGTGTCTTGGAGATAATCCTAAAAATACATCCAATCAGACAGATTAGTCTATAGTTCCAGAAAATTTTAGCTCCGTTCTTTCGGAAATTACAGCCACATAAGTAGCATTAGAACTCTTTCTTGGAAAGAACTCTCGGGGACAACAAAAATTCATAGTAAATTATCTTCCAATAAGCACGAAAGGATCCCATGGAGTACCCATCAGCCCATGGAGCTTTGTCAACAACACACATCTTTATGCTAACTAGCTCTTCTTGTTTCTTCAAAATACTTCGAAGCCAGTTCTGCTCTTTCTCTAATATTCTGGGAGATTCATGAGCTTGAAATTCAGCCTCCGTGTTTCAGTTTCAGCATATTACTTTTGATAAAAGGGGATGATTTCTCATTTAAATCGTTCTGGACGTATTGCTTCAACTCCTTTAAACTCTAGTTGTCAATCTTGTTTAATCTTCTATGTTGCATTTGTCATTCTTTTAAAAAGATTGTGTTTCTTATCACTTTCCTTCAATCATGATACCCCAGATCTGTGTCTCCATGTTGTTTCCTCTTTTTGCTATGTCATCTAATTCCATTGTGGAACTTGCCTTTGACGGTAGTTCATTATCAGATATACCTCCTAGTTCCTTTAACCTATCAAAGTTAGCAGCACAACTCAGCAAATCTGTCTTTTTCTTTTCTATGCTCCCATAATTAGATGAGCTCCACTCCTTCAACTTGGTTTCTAACAGCTTCAGTTTGTTAGCAAGGATAAAGTCTGGATGAACTTACACCTCAAAAGACTCCCACCATGCCTTTACCTCCTCTTTAAAACCTTCTACTTTCAGCCACCAGTTCTCACACTTGAAGTAGGATTTCCTGTACTTTCAGTCTCCACATTGTAATTACACTAGGCAGTATAATGAGAAGATATTCTAGGAGGTAAAGATTGCATTATATTCCTAAATTTCTCGTCCCATTCTGTGGAAAAAAGGAATCTATCAAGTCTTGAGGAGATTCCTTGATTATTCCCCCCGTTCCAAGTGGAAGAGCCTCAAAAAAAAAAGGGGGGGATTTACAAGCTGCAAGCCATTGATGATCTCAGAGAACTCTATCATGCCCCTTAGGTGGTTGTTGTTGTTGCCCCTTTTATTGGAAAATCTAGTGGTGTTGAAGTCTAAGCAAACAACCTATGGCCCACTTAAGCTTCTAACTTGACGAGTTAGCATCTATCAGGATTCAATCTCGGCTTAGTGAGCTTTCCACATTGGATTTCTTTCCTCAATTGCTTTATCCATCACTAAATTTTTAATATTTTCCCTTGGACACTCAATAGATCACCGCAATTTGGTAATTTGCTTTTTTGGCATCCGAGTGATCTCCTTTGAATGGTATGTTCCTTGGTCTATAAACTTCAAGGTCTCCCATTCAGCGTAAGTTCATTCCTCACTTCCCACGAACCCATACAATGTTTATGAATTTTCTACCACAATCTTTATTTAGATTTGTTTCTCTCCTAATGAAAAATTAAGACTTTTCCAATTTTATCATGTATATGACAGATCTTTTATTATTTTTCACTTCTCTTATACTAAGCTAATGTCTCTATGTAATCTGATAGTATTCTCATTGGAGCTTTGATCAAGTGGGTTGCAATAGAAATTGCCTGGAGAAGTTTTCAGATAATCAATGTCCGGCTTGTTTCTATGTCTCAAGTAGTCTAGAGAGAAGGGAGAGTTTTTCTCTCCACCCAAGAAAGACTTCTGCTGAATCTATAACTACATGCCAGCAGCAAGAAAGTATTAAAATATTTCACTTCATGTAAAACAGTACACAAGTTAAATTATGGAAGACAAACTACCTGACTCCATCATGAGGAGATCGAATAAGTTGCACAAGTGCTTCAAGAGCTCCTGCCTCTTGTCCAACTGCTGCATTGTTACTATTGCTATCTCCATGAGCTGCAAGATTTGCAAGTGCCCGGGCAGCCTGGAGAAACAAAAAGGATGTCATCACAAAACTGACAGCACCAGATATACGAACATACCCTTTGCCAAATGTCCATACACTGAAACCCAACACAGTGCAACACTGACACCACAAGTTAAGCAACCCTTCTCTGGCAATGGATCATACAAGTCCTAACTAGAAGATGTTGCATGTAACCACTAGCACACTAAGAATAAAAGGGCGGAGGACAGTACAATATCAGAGAGAACTATGCGAATAGAATTAACAAGAAATATGAGAAATGCATATCCCATTGTACTTAGATATACCCTATCGAATGAATCACAAAAGGTACATGCATGTACAAGCCACCTCCCATGAGGACCTATCACAAACATGTCGACAAAGAAAACGATGTTTTGGTCTCATAATTCACAGTTTGGCTAGTGAACTATCAACTTGAAAGGAAGCCCTTTGGTAAAGCACAAGGTGTTTCATGCATGTAAAAGCTTGTCCAGATTTACTCTTGCATTCAACAACTTCAATATGATTATCAGACCCGAAATATGAAGTGATATATTGTAAACAAAAACTAGAAACTCTCTGCTCACTATCCTGAACAGTCTGACAAAAATTGCTTACTACAAAATCTAAAAGAATTGAACCTGCTCTTGAACTCCTTCAGCTTTGCATTCCTGAGCAAGCTTTACTAAAGCATGTACACCACCTACTGCTGCTACTTCCATGCTACATTTGTCATCTGCCGCCAAATTTGCTAATGCACCCGCAGCACGTTCCTAAGATGTATCAAAAACAAATAAGTTACTAGCAGAAACATGAGCTGATAACTTCCATTTTTATGTGGCAATTGGCATAAGTAGCAAGTAAGAATGCAAGGCATGGGTATTACATGCATATGCACATGCCTTGCTAAAGCACATACCAGAACTCCCTCGCCACCACTAATGGACCATTTGAAGATAAGATCAACCAAAGCTTTTACACCACCAGCTTCAGCAATGGCAGCCTGTATTTGCACGTTGTTTAGGAGGAAGCAAATTGCTGAGCAAACAATAAAAGTGACTATGAACCTGATCGACAACCTTATGCTCTTCCCCAACTGAGAGATTCCATAGTCCTCCAGCGGCCTCTTCTGCAGCCAACCTATTCATAGACTTCGCCAAAATTGCTAGGACGCTTATCCCACCTTCTTCTGCTACTGCTTTTGCAACATTGGCATTCACAGATAAATTTGCAATAGCCTGCACGTCGAATTGAGATGCATACGAATCAATCTTCGCTATGAGGGCAAATAACTTTAGCTGTTTAGCATATTTTTTAACCATTCAGCAAGTAGTGACAGTCTGACAGAGGGTAAAGGCAAGCTAATGGACACTCTACAAAGACAGAACTGAAGTAATAGAACAGCACAAATATGATCTAGCAAAGACAATTCACAACCACCTACCATAAGAAGTTACAAAATCAATTAGACAATTGGACATAGGATCACAAAGAAGTTTCACCTTTGCAGCTTCTGTCTGAAGCCCTTCCCGCCAAGATCTTGCAAGATTAAGCAGGAGACCTATGCCTCCATCTCGCATAACTGCTTCAGCCCTTCCACCATGAATACTAGCATTTTCATCATCAATGACAACAAAAGTTGCCAGGCCAGTGGCTGCCCTTTCTTGAACTTCCTCTTGAGTGCTCCGCATTAAACAAAGTAACAGATAGGCACCCTGGCTAAGCCAAAAATTATCCAATCCTTGAGGATTGCTTTCAGCAATACGCAGAAGTGAATGGGAAAGGATCCATTCCAGCCAATTCATAACAGCATCCATTTTTCTACCCTTAGTCTTTAAATTTCTCCACTCCACAAATACATTCCTCTCTTTATTTGTAGTATCGGCAAATAGTGATGCTACTTCTTTAAAAATGTCAGTGAAAAAAGAAAGCAGTAGTTTACCTCTGCGATTGTTATTGGAAACAAAGTTCGCGTCTTGCTCAAGAGCAGGGCAATATAAGGCACACAAGATCTTTAAGCATGGTGAGGATGAAAACAATCTTAAAGCAGCATTAGGAATTATATCTGTTCTGGAAACATCTAAGCCCGTCAGGTTAGGTAGTTTACTCCAATTCTGTAAAGCCAAAGTCCATTTCATATTAGTTGTCCCAGCAACCGATAGGAATTGAAGAGACAAAACGTTTCCCAAAGCCACCTCATCGATGTTGAGACAATCAATGAGACCAATGTCCACCAAACCCTTACAATTCCTAGCCAATGCATTGATAGCATCTCCATCAACTTCACGAATTCCAGAGAGTCTAAGTCTCCGGAGTTGAGGACAGCAAATAGCTATTGCTTTAATCGCATCGCTGCTTATCCTTTCACAAAAATCAGGGCCAAGTTGCAAACTTTCAAGTGACTCGTGTCGGGCAGCAATTACAGACAATGTAGCATCTGTAATCTTGCGGCAGTAATCGCCACTGATCTCATTCAAACTCTTAGCCTGAAGCTGTATTATTGCATCCGCAGATTCAGCACCACGAAATCGAAGTTTCTGAAGATTCCTACACCTAGGGGCAAGAGAAACAGCAGCAGCAGAATCACACTTATGTGAACGAAGATCCAAACCCTGCCATAAGCATGGTGATACACCTAAATTCCTCCAAGTGCGGCAGGTGGATGACATGCTTGCTCGATCACGATAGTTCAGACACGAAAATAGCTGGATTACTGTATCATTAGGCAACTTAGTCCAATCAACTATCCCTCTCTCATCCAAAGTTAAACTTTCATCAACCTCAAGGTAATCCACCTTCTCCTGTCCCCTCCTTGTCAATTTCCTCCGAATCCTCCTGCTCATATCTAAAGTTGTGACTCCCACAAATTATCTTCACAGCTGGACTTCTTACACCACTGATAAAGGAAGAAATGGGCAACTTTCAAACACTAACTGAGAAACAAAGAATCAGCAAGAAACTGACAAGTGATCAAGGAACAAATGTATTTCACATAAACCCTTTCACCTCAAAACACACAATAAACCCTAGGAAAACCAGAAGGTGATAGCTTTACCAGCAATCACTGAATACTCACATCAAAGAACAATGAGAACCCAAAAAGTCCATGAATTATGAGACCCTTTAATTTCAAACTAAAATCCCAAAACTCTCACAAAGGATATCCCTGTTTTAACCTCAATACACCCTAGCAGAAACAAAACAAACCAACCAACCAACATATATCTACACCACATAACAATTCAAGATTCAACAATTACCAAAAGGATCAAACCCAGATATCACCAAATCTTCAATTTTTAATGCAAGTTCATAAAGGGCAAAGTCATAAGCTTTTTGACAAACCTGACTGATTGGGCTTTGTGGGTGTTCTAGCAAACCCTTCTACTTCCACACCACACATTAATCAAATGTACTACCCACTAAAAGAATTTGCATTCAAGAAACCTTCAGTATAAACATTAATACTATCCCAAGAAGAAAAAATTTATACCACTGTGATTGGAGAGGTACAAAAGGGGGAGAGGAAAAAACTTGAGAAAGGGTCGGAGATAATCAGATTATAACCTATATTTATATAGGAGAAACATAGAGAGCAAAAAAAGGAAAGCACGCCAAACCCTCAAGGCCAAAATTGTCTACACCTGTCTCTCTACTTTTCTCCTTCTCCTTCTCGGTCTGGATTGCCCTCCAAATGTAACAACTCTACTGCCAGCAATTACAGAGATTATCCCTAAGATTTTTGTTATAGGAGATAAATTTGCCTGCAAAGGTAGATTGTAAAGAAGATTAGTGTTGCAAGTGTTTTTTTCTTTTTGCCTTAGAAATTGTATTGCAAATACAATAAAATTGTGGTCAACAAAAAGATTAATGAATCATATTATTCATAAAAACTCCTAAAATGTAATGTGTCATAACTATCACTATCCCATTAATAAAAGATGTTTTATGTAGTAAAAGATTTTTCCTTTTTAGCTCCTAGGTAGAGTGTTTTTTATAAAAAAAAATATAATATATTTATAATGTTTGCTTTAACATATATTTGAATAACAGTCGAGTTTTAAAACGATAATTTGAAATTCATTAACGGAAAATCAACAAACCTGAGCATCCAAAGTCATTGTACTGATGTATATTTTCTCTGCAGCAATATCAAGTCCTGCATCAACAGAAATAAAATTTATGACTCTAGAGTTGGATCCTGGAAAAAATATCCAGAAGCAACAGTTTTAGCTGTGAACTATCACTAACTGTAATGATCTGCATTTCATGACCAGTATATTGTTTCTTTCAATCCATACATGATAAATCACAGTTACAAATAAAAACTCAAGTAGTAGGAATTTTCTCTAGTAGCATGTGTTGTAGAAGATTCTGATCGAATCTCGGATTTTCAAACTCTAATATGTCAAGAAATGCTCAGTCAATTTAACAATATTCTCTCTATGTAATCAGAGTAGGCACATTTAAAGGAAAGATGGTTATGAGATTCTTCTTCCTAAATGAGCACAAGGTAAACTTTGTATCAAGACACAATTCATAATAGCTTACAGAGTGTATTCCTATTCCAACTAAAAAAGGTCCAATATATTCAATCATTCGGAAAACCTAGATTGACAAATTGTATCCCAAGTTACAAGAGCTCTTCTTGATACTCATTATTCTCAATCCAGAAAAAAATTCCTACATATCCTAGTAACCAATGATAGGATCTCATTTGGTATCAAAGACTCAAGCCCAATAAGTTTGTATATCAACTAAAATATTATTTATCAACTGAAGTATACCCCATAAGTCAAAATTCAGAAGCCCAACACTTTATTCTTGTTATAATCTTATCAACCAAAGGCATACATTGGCTAATAGTCCACTTCTTTGAGGCCAAAGGTACCCCAAATAATTGATTGTTATTTTTTTTTAGAGCAAAGAGTATTTTAAAGATTATTAATGTCCAATATTGTTCCTAAAAATGTTTTATCACTTGTCATTCTAGCCTTCTTGACTGTATTATATTGATTGATCTGTCGATCGTAATCCCTAATTGTAGTTCATAGAGTTCCTATCTATATAAGCACTAAATTGTGATAAAAATATATTTAGTAAACCTTGGTTAAGTGTCCAAGACTGTTTGTCTTACTAGTTGTATTTGAATCTGCTCTATAATTATCTAATATCTTTTTTTCCTACCTTCCCTCAGAGTTATATTGTCCCTAATTTTTATGATACACAAGACATCTCGTTACAATGAATCAAATGAAAATTAAACATATATATGTACAAATATGTTTACACAGTATGAGAAATACTATGTTAGTAGAATTTGATGAATGGATAGATATGTCATGTTTTAAATGAGAAGGATATGACTAACACGCAATACTATCAACTTACAATAAGTAAATCATTATAATATATTTTATCAGACATAGTATACACAAATCATTTAAGGTTCAAATGTTGAAATGAGTAATGCTTATAGTTTAACTAGTTTTTGAACATGTGTGATCCGCATGAATATCACATTAATTGAATATAACCTAACACAACTTTGATTACATTTCTTAATCTATTTTTTGTTATAAGATATAAAAGAAAATGACATATTGAAAATAACAAGAATAAAAGATGAATTTCTAAAAAACAAATGAAAACCTGAGAAATTCTATGTATACTAACGAATATCATCATTAAATCATTTAGAATGACCAAACAGGCCCCTAACCTATTGTTTGATTCTCGATTACACACTCTAAATTTATGGGGGTCCTATTGTCATCCCATAAGCGATTTGAAACTTGAATCATTACCTCTCTAATTGTTGCTCTGTCAAAGTGAGTGTATTTCACTCTTTTTGAGAGAGTGAGGAACAAAAATAGAACTTTATTTTTAATTATCTTTACTTAAATATATGTATTTTTATTACTTTATTTATCGTATTTCTTCTTTCTCTCACCCACTTTTGTCACTCTTAAAATGGATATTCACGCCCGAGCTTTGACCAACAAACAACACTGAAATAATTAGACTACGAACACCATTGGACAACAACTTTACCGAATTAAAACTCCTTTAGCGGTCTCTCTTCCTCGTCACGGTTGACAAGCAGCAAGACACCGATCTGGTAAACCAGCAAACTTCACACCTCTTTTTGCTACCGACGACGAACAACAATGAAATCCCAATTAAACTTTTTTTTCTTTGGTGGTGGAATTGAAATTAGATTTAAGATGATTTTAATGATGATATCGATGTTTCTTTTTAATATGAAACTTTATTCTCGAGAGGAAACGACAAAGAGTTTTTTGAATAGGCGAAAAAGATAATGATGAAGGTGGAGGAAATGAAAAGGAAAGAGGTGGAGGCGGGGGGAAAACCCCATTGAATCCATCAACATTTTCTCCAAATCAAGCGTATACGAAAAAATTAGGGTTAAAAATGGTTGACGATGAAAGAGAGATTTTTTTATTTTAAAAAGGAATAATTGGTGAAATAAGTGCGTGAAAACGCATAGTTGACACGTGACTGGTTATGACGTTTCAAGGAGGTATATATTTCACTTTTAAAAGATTTAGGGGGCTAATAGAACCTCGTAAAATTAAAGTGTATAGTTGAAATCAGACAATAAATTGGGGGTTATTTTGACCATTTCCTCAATTAAAAGGCTTGAATTTGTATGACATCGTTGAAGCTAAAAAAAGCCAGAATATAACGAATATAAAAGTAACTAAAAGGTAAAATAAATAGCACTATTAATAAATTAAATCAACCTATATTCAATACATTCAACAACAATGATAGCAAACTAAAAAGAATTATCGTAATTAATGTAAATTATTAAGTGAAAACATAATGAAATAGAAAATAGCAAATAAAAATGGAGGGAGGAAATAGAGTATCACAATTGTTTACATATATCTTGCATTTTGGCTATAAATTTAGGTTTAGATAGAATTCATAAAAATATATATATATAATTTTAAAAAAATCCAGTAAAATATGAAAAAGAAAATTAAAATAAAAATTTTAGGAGTGATGATGATAATAATCTCACATTTACAATCAGAATAGATGATGAAAACATGGTCTTATTTTTTTAGGGATAATTGTGTATAATAGCAAATTAATAACCTAAAATAAATGGAGTAGCTACGGTTTGATTTAATTGTGCTCCATAGCAAACGTTAGCCAAAGTTTGTCAGTCCCCTCTCTCCCAAAAATCTCGCTCGCCACTCTCCCATTCTCGCTCGCCACTCTCCCTCTGCTCGCCTCTCTCGCTTTATACACAGAAGTGTATAAATTGTGTTTCTGTTTTTGTATAAAGCGACAAAAAAAACATATATCTTCTTCCTATACACTTATTATTATGCAACATTTTTCTTCGATTCAATTGTATGCAAAACAAATTTTATACAAATATTACAGCGAAATAGGCAGCGAATTATACAATTGTGCATTATACAATTGCAATGAAATAGGATAGCGAGTCATACAATTGCAGCGAAATAGGCCAGCGAATTATACAATTTACGCCAGCGAAATATACAATTGTATATGTATAGCGAATTATACAGTTTTATTTTTGCTATGGAACGCAATTATGCAAACTTTGCTATAGCACACAAATATGAATTTTTTGTTTGCTATATGTGAAGTTGCCCTATTTTTTATGATGAAAAAGGAGAAGAAACGAGCGCGAGCAACACTTCGTCAACTTGGGGTAAAATTCAGAAAATAAAACCTCAAAAACAATTATTTCTTACATAGACAAGATTTAATGTATCTGATTAGAGATAAAAAAAGATACCGCCAAATTTATATATTACAAAGTACTTTTTTCGTTGCATCTTTACTTGGTCATTATACGAAAAAAAATCACGTATCCAATTTGGCAAACTAGTTTTGACGCACGTGCACGTGAATATCAAAATCATATAGTATATTTTTTTTAAAAAAATAAGTAAATGATTGTATACGTAATAAGAATATAAATTTTTATGAATAATAGAGGTAAATTTCTTATGATTACTACTTGTTTGTGTATTGAAAGTTATGAAATCAACATTGGTAAATATATCTCCATGATCTAAAGTTATATACAAATAAGGTGATGTTGAACCTTTGTATAACCTCCAATTACACATTTTTTTTTAAAGAATCTCATTTTAAAATTAATTATGACAAGTAAAAAAATAATTAACTCTTAAAACTTTGTAATTACACCTCTTAAATGTATATCTTCTCCTCCCTCCCTATAATTCATTGCTTAGAGTTTATATTTTCTGATATAACATAAATAAATAAATATTAATTTAAAATATACGAGATATATTAAATTTGGTGTTTTAATCAAGGAAATTATAACTCAGGCACATAAATTAGTAATTATTAAAGCAATGCATTCTACTTGCTAATATATTTCAATTTTTGTTTGTATTTGAGAGTATATTTTAAAGACCATTACAATCTTATATATATTATTCTTAAAAATGTTTTATTACTTGTCAACTTAGCTTTCGATTGCGTTATATTGATTGATCTTTAGGTGGTACTTCCTAATTGTAGTTCATATAGAGCCTATCTATATGTTTGGTAGACATATATATGTACATTACATGTTTATATAGTATTAAAAATAATATACTAATAAAATATAATGAACGGATAAAAATATCACGTTTTAAATGAAAAAAATATATGATTGACATGTGATACCATTGATTTATATTAATCAGATTATTATAATACATTTCTATTTGCTTCAGCTTTTATATGGCGTACTATACACCAAATTATTTCTAAGTTTAAGCATTGGAATAAATAATAATTGAATTAAGTTCTGAATATGTGCATTCCATGTGGATATTATGTCGCTTAGTGCGATTGATTGAATTTAAACTTAACACATTTCAATCGTATTTATTCATTTATTTTTTGTTATAAAGTACTTATGATTATCATTTCTAACAAAAAAATTATATCAAAAGGATCAAATTTGGCATACTAAGTTCAACAATAAGAATAAAAGAGGGAAAATATAATTTTTTAAAAAAGAAATCAAATGAAAACTTGAAAAGATTCTATGTATACTAACATATATGTGTAGACATTGAAATTTTGTGGTACTCTACAAGATGCGCTCAATTCGAGTTGGGACTCTACAAATTGTGTTCAACTCAAATTAGGATTCTTGGAGGCTACTCAACCTTAAACCCTAGTTTATGCCTATATAAAGGGTACTAAATTCTTTTAAAAGACATCTCGAAAATTTCATAAAGAGATCAATAATTGATGGATTATTCATATAGATAGGTCAAATCTAACTCATCCTAATTCGAGAAATACACCTCTAACGGCCCTCGAATCATGAATAAATCTTAGAAGAGTGGAATCAAGGGATCAACAAAATTATACTCGCAGTCTATCTAGATTAATAAAATTACTTTTCTTCATATTTTATTTGTATGATTTATTTATTTTCCATATATTTAAAATTTGTTGCAAACAATATCTATCATTCATCATTTGGTAAATAAAGCAAATGACTTGAAAGTTGCACGTAATTGTTGAAGGTGAAAAAATAGACATAATATAATGAATAAAAGAGTAACCAAAAGCTAAAATAATTATCAATATTAATAAATCGGATCAATTATTCAATACATTTTACAAGGATCACAAACTGAAAAAATACAACATGGTCAATGGAGATTATTAAGTGAAAACGTAAGGAAATAAAGAGTAGCCATTAAAAATGTGTATGTGGGGTTGAGTAGTCTCTTAAATTTTATATTTTGGCTACAAAATTTAGTATCATATCTTGATTGAAATCATAAAAAATATAGAATTAAAAGAAATGATTTCAATAAAATGTGAAAAAGTATTTATTTAAAAATAACTTATCGAGTGATGATGCTAATATTGGGACATCTACGATCAGAATTAGAGGAATTTAAATACAAAAAGAAATCACTAAATTTAAATAGAAAAATTTTGAATTTTCGTATATAGCCACTCAAAATTAGTCTAATTACGCTCCATAACTATAGTTTGCTAATTACGATTCGTATCTACATGTTACAGCGAGGAGAGTGGCAAGCGAGACTGAGAGAGGGAGGAGAGAGGCGAGCAAGAGAGGGCAGAGAATGAAAGAGAGGTGAATTATATATGTATATCAGTTAGAGAATTGTATATTATACATATGTATTTGTATATTCTGGCGAGAGAGATTGAGAAAGAGAGGAGAGAGGCGAGTGAGAGAGGACAATAATTTATATAATTCGCATCTTGTTTATATGATTCGCATGTACGTTTGTATAATTCAAATGTTTTGTATAATTGAGTACTATAAAGTCTGAAATTATACAAATTTAATAAAACTCGAAACAACCAATTGATACGAACATAAACATATGGACTTTAAATAATTATGTAAAATATGTTATACAAATTAAATTATACAAAATATCTAAAAACTACACGTTTATACAAACTTTAAAAGTTATACACAAAAAGATTGAATGTAAATGATGACAAAACTGAAAACCCAAAAGAGACCATCGTCATATACAAATACAAACAATCGTATATAAATACAAATCAAACAAAGAATTGTTAGTTGTGAATTATACAAATGTAGCGAATGATACATATACAAACGTGTCTAATTATACAAACTCGAAGTCAGCTCACGTAATTAGTATATAATGTTAGTTGCGAGTGGTAAATATAACAAAACTATAGTTATGATGAGTAATTAAATAGTAGTATAAGTTTGCTTAATTACGAAAATTTCCTATTTAAATATTATAACTACTCCCTCAGTTTCAATTTACTGGTCCTTATACTTAATTTCTTTTGCTAATCCATTTTAACAAGCTAGTTTTATTGCACGTGTATTGCAAATGAGTATTAAATTATATCATATACTACTCTTTAAAATAATGTCAACATTATTAAATCAAAAATATAAATAAACGAAATAGTAAAGTATATGTTTCAATGGATAATGGAGGCAAACTTTGTTATGATTACTAACTTTGTGCGTACGAATAAATTGTGAAATCATTATCTGAAAAATATCTATATCTATATAAAAGCTTAGAAGGAAATGGTGATTCTCCTACTTAGATATTAGAATGGATGTCTGCACGATCCGATGAATTGGATTTTCGACAACTACACCAAAATTCATAGTTATCAAGTGTGCACAAAATCAATGAGTATGATAATTGATTTTCATAGGCCTTCAACAATAGGTTTAGAACCCAATATTACATGCGGAAGATAATTATATATGCTGTAAAATTTATTAAAAATTTCAACAAATATTAGATTTAATCACATAATTTTAGATATATAGTAATTTGTATAGAAAAATATTGCTTTTGGAAGAGAACGAATCATGGAATTAAGTTAGAACTCTGACGATATTGATTTATATTTACTTTGATTTAAATTTTTTTTTTATAAAATTATTTTGATATGAGTTAAATCGATATTACCTTTAACACAATCAAGATTGCACCTACACGCCTTTAGCCCACACTTTACTAATTTTATTATTTAATATTATCAAATTGTAAAATATATATATATATATATATCAAATTGAAATTGTAAAGAACACAGTTGACATCTTTCAAATTATTATTTTTAAATTGCTAATGAGTAATTATTAATAACGAAAATCAGAAAAGGACGCAAGTAAACAAAGAGGAAAAAATCAAAGTCAATGATAATTTATCCAAGTCAACTTTCCAAAATGCAAACAAATTGCCTACACAACACACATTTTTTTTGTTTTTATGAGCATAATTCTCTTCTTCTCCAAGAAATTAATCGAAAAAAAGGAAAACAATATGGTTGATGTAGGGGTTGAATTTCTGTTAGAGAACTTGAAGCAATTGGTGCTGGACAATGTGGAGTTAATCGGAGGAGTTAAAGATGAAATCGAGAATCTGCGTGATGATTTGAGTGAATTCAATGCCTTTCTCAAGCAAGCTGCAATGGTCGGCAGCGAAAACCCAGTTCTCAAAGAATTAGTGAGGAGTATCAGAAAAGTGGTGAATCGTGCTGAAGATGCTGTTGATAAATTTGTAATTGAAGCTAAAGTTCATAAAGACAAAGGGTTCAAAGGGTTTTTCGATAAACCTGGACATTATAGAAGAGTGAGGGATGCAGCTGTGGAGATCAAAGGTATCAGAGATAAAATGAGAGAAATTCGGCAAAATAAGGCACATGGCCTTCAGGCACTACTTCAAGATCATGATGATTCAAACAGCAGAGGTGGAGAAGAGAGACAGGTATTGCTTCAAGTCATTAATTTCGACAAAATTAGCTCATGAAAATATTAGGATCCGGTCAACACGCCTATATTTGTGTGGGTTTATATATTAATTTGATCCACCAAATTCAGATCGTGTAAAAGTTTGAAACCAAATTAACAATGAAACAGGAAGATACTTAACAAAGTAAAAGAAAAGTTCATAGAACCATAATTTTATATGAGAACGAATTTTAGCCAACATATCCACAAAATGAGTATTTTATTTGGATTTGAATGAACCTTTGAATTATTAAGATATTGTTTCTGCATTTAAACACATGCATAATTTATTCATTTGCAGAGATAAAGAAATTTATAATTCAAATTAAATAAAATTATTATTTAATTAAAAAAAAGAGCCATTCATGTTTGCTAGTGATAATGAAGATAGATTTATAGTGATGATGGTGGTAATGATTGGTATTAGTGAGTATTAATAGTCTAATGGTAATGATGATAGTTATGACGGTGGAGGTGGTTGGTGTTTAGTAACTGGTGTGATGGTGGCGATTGGTAGTGGTAATGGTGGTTGGTTGATATTAATATTTGGCGGTGGCTAAAAAATGTGTGACGCTCCACAATATGTTAGTGGTGCTAGTTGTGATGCATGATGGGTGATTGATAGTACAGATTGACCGCAGTGATGATAGTGACGGTGGATGCATGCGGTGATGACAGTTGATATAATTATAATATTTAAGATGGTAAGTGTACTAGCGAATGAAAGTTGTAGTTGGCATCAGTGGTGGTGTTTGACGATGGTAATGATGATGATGGCTGCGATGACAGAATTGGTTATTGGTGGTAGCTAGTGATCATATAGATAGAGTGATTGTGAAAATTATGCATACACTTAATACTATTAAGACTTTGTTCAAGATCCAAATGACTAAGAGCTATTCAAATCAAATACTAATGCTGAAATCTTAATACGAACAAATACACTTAACAGATCGAAGTTCTGAATCATTCCGATTCCTACCTAATGCAAACAAATGAGGATATATGGCTTTACACGATTGGACATTATTATAATAGTTATGCGTTTAGTGTTTGTAATCCAACTTTGCTGCTATAGTTGACCTATCCTTTTCTGCTGCAGGCACAAATGCATAATATAATACTACTATATTTTTTGGTTGTATGTTCTTTTCTTGCCAATATTACTTAACTTTCATATGTTTAATCTTTATCTTTGCTATTTCAAAAGCCTCCTGTGGTTGAGGAAGATGATGTGGTGGGCTTTGACGATGAGGCGCAGACGGTAATCGACCGTCTTCTTGAAGGATCAGGTGATTTAGAGGTTATTCCAGTAGTTGGAATGCCTGGTCTTGGCAAAACTACACTAGCCACTAAGATCTTCAAGCATCCGAAGATTGAGTACGAGTTCTTTACTAGACTTTGGCTTTACGTTTCCCAATCATACAAGACAAGAGAATTATATCTTAACATCATCAGTAAATTCACCGGAAACACCAAACATTGCCGTGATATGTCTGAAATGGATTTAGCTCTTAAGGTACAAGAGATTTTGGAAGAAGGAGGAAAATACTTGATTGTCTTGGATGATGTCTGGTCGACAGATGCTTGGGATCGTATCAAGATTGCTTTCCCGAAAAATGACAAGGGAAATAGAGTATTGTTGACTACTCGAGACCACCGTGTTGCAAGACATTGCAATAGGAGTCCACATGATTTAAAATTTCTGACTGATGAAGAGAGTTGGATTTTACTGGAGAAAAGAGCTTTTCACAAAGCTAAATGTCTCCCCGAATTGGAAACAAACGGAAAAAGCATAGCCAGGAAGTGTAAAGGACTACCCCTTGCTATTGTGGTGATTGCAGGAGCTCTAATTGGGAAAAGCAAAACAATAAAGGAATGGGAGCAAGTGGATCAGAGTGTGGGCGAACATTTCATAAATAGAGATCAGCCAAATAATTGTAATAAATTGGTACGGATGAGTTATGATGTTTTGCCTTATGACTGGAAAGCTTGCTTTTTATACTTCGGTACATTCCCCAGAGGCTATTTAATCCCTGCCAGGAAATTGATCCGCTTATGGATCGCGGAAGGGTTTATCCAGTACAGAGGGAACTTATCCCTGGAGTGTAAAGCAGAGGAATACTTGAATGAACTCGTAAATAGAAACTTAGTGATGGTAATGCAAAGGACGCTTGATGGACAAATCAAAACTTGTCGTGTTCATGACATGTTGTATGAGTTTTGCTGGCAAGAGGCTACGACAGAGGAAAATCTTTTCCATGAAGTAAAATTCGGTGGTGAGCAATCTGTTCGTGAAGTATCCACTCATCGTCGCTTGTGCATCCATTCCTCTGTTGTGGAGTTCATTTCTAAGAAGCCCTCTGGTGAGCATGTTAGGTCGTTCCTATGTTTTTCTCCAGAAAAAATTGACACTCCCCCAACTGTCAGTGCAAACATATCAAAAGCCTTTCCATTGCTAAGGGTGTTTGATACTGAATCCATCAAAATCAATCGCTTTTGCAAGGAGTTCTTTCAATTGTATCATCTGAGGTATATTGCTTTCTCATTTGACTCGATTAAAGTCATTCCGAAACATGTTGGGGAACTTTGGAACGTACAAACCCTCATTGTCAACACACAACAGATCAACCTTGATATTCAAGCAGACATATTGAACATGCCCTGGCTGAGGCATCTGCACACCAACACGTCTGCTAAATTGCCTGCGCTTGCTAACCCCAAAACAAGTAAGACTACCTTGGTAAATCAAAGCCTGCAAACCCTCTCCACAATTGCACCAGAAAGCTGCACTGAGTATGTTCTCTCGAGGGCTCCAAACTTGAAAAAACTGGGCATTCGTGGAAAAATAGCTAAGCTAATGGAACCAAGTCAGTCCGTATTGTTGAACAATGTTAAGAGGCTGCAATTTCTTGAGAACTTGAAGCTGATAAATGTTGGTCAGACTGATCAGACACAATTACGCCTTCCTCCAGCATCTATATTTCCAACAAAGTTGAGGAAGCTGACTTTATTAGATACCTGGTTGGAGTGGGATGATATGTCTGTATTGAAACAGCTGGAGAACCTTCAAGTCTTGAAGCTGAAGGATAATGCATTTAAGGGAGAGCACTGGGAACTAAATGATGCAGGTTTTCCTTTCCTACAAGTGTTATGCATTGAAAGGGCAAACTTAGTTTCTTGGAATGCTTCAGGTGATCACTTCCCGAGACTTAAACATCTTCACATATCATGTGATAAACTTGAGAAGATCCCCATTGGCCTGGCTGATATACGCAGCCTCCAAGTGATGGATTTGCGAAATTCCACTAAATCAGCAGCAAAATCTGCCAGAGAGATACAAGCCAAAAAAAACAAGCTGCAAACTGCTAAATCCCAGAAGTTCGAGCTTTCTGTATTCCCTCCTGATTCTGATGTACAGACAGCTTCTTAGAAAGGTTAGTTAAATCTTCCCATAACATCAAACTCTTTGATTTGTGCTTTGTATTCCAAAATAAATGTTTAATTATCTGCTATCTCCCCTTTCCCAAGGAGCCTATGACTTGCTAAAAATACAAGCCAGTAGCATGACATAGGAGTATCCAGTAACAATTTACACATCATTTGGAATAGTAATCGTAATATCAAATCGTGGTGATAAGCTCATGCATGTTTTCTACATTTGCTATGACAGATGCTTATGAAATTACCTATGGATTTTCCGTTGCATTTTGTAATCATCACACCTTATGGCTTTTGATAAAACTTCAGTTGGTAGTAGCATGTTCCTCCATTTTTCTTGGTTCATTTTTTTTTCCAATGTGACGTATTCGTCACAACTTACACCATGCTATTGGTACAGGTCTAAAATAACCACATGCTGCAGGTTCAACCAGCCTGGTTGGCGCGCATGGTTTTTGCTTCATTTGGATCACTGCTTTCACAGTGAAACCTATTGCATTTCATAAGTGGAACGACTGATCCACGGTTTTGCAACTCTTTGGTTTCTTACTGTATTTGATGTGAGTTTATGTTTTATTGATTGTGGATGCAATGTGTCATCATAGCCAAGGAATAAGAACCAAATGTAACGTTCAAGAAATATCAGACATTGTTACTTATAAGTTATACCACTCTGAATTTCTCCTTTTAGATACAACAGCAGAACAAGTCACTTGTTCTGATTCATACACAATTTGATCATGTGTTATTATTTAAACAGCACTTCTGGCTCTTCAAATATTTTTTTTTATTTCCTACTATCATATTTGATTGTGCAGTTGTATTTCCTCAATGGTAATTGCAATGCTTTTTCAAATTATCATGTGGGGATAAGGTTTGCGCGTAAACCGCCCTCCTTATATCTCACTTGTGGGGATTACACTAGGTGTATGTTCTTGTTGTATCGTGTAATCATCTCAACTGCTTACCTCTAAGTAGAATACCAAAAAAAAGTTTAGAAAAATGACTTGGTACATTGTTTACAAGAAATAATCAATTCTAGAAAATACTTCAAAACATGCAGTTTCATCATTCATCAAATTGCTTCTTTCAGCCTAGTCTACGAGCCTGTTTGGCTCAGCTTAAAAGCTGGTCAAACTGACTTAAAAGCTGATTTTTGACTTATTTAGCTGTTTGACAATACTCAAAATAACTTATTTTAAGTTAAAAAAAACTTATTTTAAGCCAAAAGTTAAAAGTTGGGATAGGGGTGTTTTTTTTTTTTTTTAGCTTATAAGCTGTTTTAAGTTGACCACATTTTTACCTTTTTGCCCTTAATATTTTTATACAATCTCCAAATTACCCACATAACCCTAACATCTCTTTCTTCCATACCCTTTAATATTTTTGCCCTTAATATTTTTAGACAATTATTATTACCTGTGGATGAAACTAAAATAAATCTTAAATCGTTTTTTGATCTATTCAAATTATATATCTTTAAAATCTATAATAAGTTTATATTCCTCTTATAAATAATTTGTGATGAGAAAGAAATATGTGAATGATAGCAAAATATTATTATTTATGGCTGTAAAATATAAATTAATTAACTTTTATTATGTTAACAACTTTTAAGGGTATTTCAGACATTTTGATTTAAAAAGCTGTTTATCAGCACTTATTTGCCAAACACATCAACAACTTTTTTTTAACTTCAGCACTTTTATCCAAACGCATAACTGCTTATTTTAAAAATAAGTTTCAGCATTTTCAAAAATATTTTTTTAAAGCTGTTTTTATTAAGTCCATCCAAAGGGGCCTATGTTTATTACAAAATTCAAGTTCATTCATCTGAACAAGCTAAATCAAATTCCAAAAATAGGACTAATGTTTCCCCCCAAAAAAAATTGCTTTAGACTTTTGAGTTATGTATAAACGCTTCATTTCTGGATTTCCGTATAAAGCCTTTCTTACACTTTATGTTTGATAATATTCATTTAAAACGTTGGATAACATATCTTGAGGATGATAGTCGATAAGAAAATCCAGCATTTAAAGGTGTGGCATAGTGATCAATGAAGTGGATTACCTAAGCCAAAAACCTCTAGTGATTCCACATTTTTTGACAAAACGGCTTAACATGCACGGTTACAAGAAAGGGCGTGGATATGTATTTATCTTGAAGAATAGATCTAGATGAAAATAAAAATTAAACACAATCTTGAATTATGAATTGCAAGGTTACATGAATTCTGTGTAAAATGAAAGTTAAAATGATGGAAACCTCTAAAGATAGTTTTCCAATAGACTGCTGATTTCTCTTCCAAGAAGGGAAGGATGCAAGAAATTGTCCCTCCTACACACCTGAGCAGGTTTTTTCTAAGAACACTCGAAGTGTTTGTTTACACAAAGAGAGGCTAACATATAAACAAATGATCAATTTTCACAGTATCCACTAAACAAGGGAAGACATCCTTCTTTAGCATACTAGAATAATCACTATACACCCTCAAGATAGAGTAGTAGCAGCAACTAAGCACTGGTCCGTCGAAATGATTCAATTTTCTGAAGCCTAATCTGTTCTCTGAACTTGGCAATGAATTCACCAGCTTTTCTATCAACCTCACTTCCCAGATCCACATCATCAGCAAGGTCAAAGTCAGCTTCTTCATCTGAACTCATGTGAGAATTGGTTAGCACAGTCTCTGAGTTCCCTTTGGATTCTGAGTTCTCCTTGGCCTCCACAATGTCTGTATTCGTAAAATGTTGCTTTGCTTCAGGCTCACTTTCAAAGAATGCTGAGCTTGGAATTGGCCCACTGTTGTCAAGAATGCCTTCTCTAGAATTGACTGGTGGTTTTGAATCCCCTTTTCGATTAATGCATTTCAAGGATGATGTTGTGTCAAATTGATTACAACGTACCTCGTTTACGTCTCCACCTTCTTTTGGACAATCAACCTTTCTTTTTGATCTATCAATGTAACTTCTTCGGGATCTAAATGTTCTGACTGATTTTCCCCTTGTTGAATTATTCACAGGTGACTGCTGTTTCATGTCCGAGACTAAGGAGTTGACACTTTGTTTTCGTGTGTACGAAGAATCCTGTTTAAGATCCTTACTGACATGCTTCAATTTATCGTTTGAACTTTCTTGCATGGTTATTTCTGAAGAAGAACCAATGCTGAATGCTCGAGACTTTGAGATATGATGTATTGCTTCACCATTCACAGGTGCAACATCCTTCAGTTTTTCTTTAGATGTCCGAAGTGTATCGAACTCTGAGGAAGAACCAACACTAGATCGTTGAGCCTTTGAAGCAACAAATGCAGCTGCATCATCTATTGATCTCGCTGTTGGTTGACTCACTTGGATGGGTGGAGGCTTGACATTCTTGAGTCTCTCATGGTCTTGCTTTCTGGAGTTTGGCATCTCTGGAGAGGAAGAGGATATTGGTGAGATTGTTCTGGGCGAAGAAGAATTGGGAATAATTTGAGCGCGTACTCGAGTCCAGAAAGACCATGGCTCTTGATGCTCGGACTCAGTTTCTCCAGCAGAGTGGGACTTAGAATGTGGATGACCTTGAACATGACATGTTTCTGTGCTGGAAGGATACATTTTCATCTTTTTTTCATCCTCTTCATAGTCATCTCTCAGCAGCACATTCGTTTCTGAACATGACTCATTGCTAGATTGTTTGACATTTGAAGTTAAAACTGCTGATTCTCCAACGGATGCTCCTGTCTGTTGTGAAGTTGAGATGGGCATACTCTCAAATGCATAATGTGGCTCAGTGTGTGGCATTTTTCCACTTTCATTTTCTGAAGAATAAGAGGATGAAGGTGAGGTAATACTTGGTGAACAAGAAGTAGGACTAGTCCGAGAGGATACCGGTTTATTGAATGACCTAGACTTGAGATACCCAAACTCCAATTGTCCAACCGAGTGAGGTCTAGAATGTGAATGCGGTCTAACTGTATTCACTTCTTCTAGCTCCCTCCTCTGAGACCTCGAGCGCCATGAAACTTGGCGAGGTCCAGAAGCTTCCTCAAACTTGCTCCTCAAATTGACTGAAGCCATACCTCTTATGTTCTCCTCACTAACTTCATAACCATTACAACCAGACGAACCCCCTGAATTCACAGTATCTTCAACAATAGATTCAGAGTTTTCAGCATTAACTCTGTATCTCAGGCTCCTAATGGGCAAGCCTAAAGGTTTATGGTCAATGTGGGATACCTTTTCAACCCCATAGTTCCCATTGGCAACAACCACCATGGATTCACCAAGAAAGTACTGTGAATTCCAAACTTGAGCTACTTCCCTCTCATTAAACACCTCCGTATTTTCGACCCCACCTATCTCCGTAAAGGTTCTACTTTTCTCAACTTCATCAAGATTAGACCTTTCTTGACCCCTGTACTCATAATGCAAAAACTGAGAATCCCAATTTGGGATCACCCTTTTGTCATCAGACCCACATAAAATTTCAGCCCCATTTTCACCTGAAAAAGATCTACTTCTTTGACCCTCAACAAGCTCAAACCTTTCCTGTTCCCTACCTTCATGATTCAAGAATTGAGAATCCCAATTTGGGATCACTCTTTTCTCATCAGACCCACAATAATTCTCAAGCCCATCATCAAAGATTGAAACTACATTAGACATCCCAGAAGCATATGCATCTGAACCATCAAATCTTGAATGTGTTTCAGCGTAATTCTTGCAACTACTTCTTTTACAAAACAAACCATAACACACAACAATGCCAATGAACAAAAGATGAAACAACTCCCAGAACTGAGTTACTATACTTTGAGTTATAAAGTCAGGAGCTTGGGAAGGAAATAGTGGAACAACAACAAGAACAATCATGACTAGTACAGATTTCAAGAAAATGTCAGAGCGTGACTTACTCAAATGCTGCTGCTGCTTCACTGTTGAAGCTCTTTGAGGAACAACAAAATGGGGTTGCTGGGAATAGTCTGTAGATGCAGTTGCTGCCATTGGAGGTTAGGTGAAGCAGAAGAAAGGAAGACTTAACAACAAAGGGAAAGACAAAAAGGGCATGAGTGTGTGGAAGAGAGAGTATATATTTTCACTCTACTGTGTGAAAGAGAGAGAGAGAAGAAACAGACAGCACACCAGTACTCAAAAGGTGTCATTATTTTATGGTTTTCTATCTCTCCATTATCAAGCAAAGGTCCATTTTGTAGCGGTGATTGCGATCGACAGTGTAACCAAAAAATATATATCATATATTATTATAAGTGGGAAGCTCTATAGTGAAAAGTTGAATTACCATTTTGCCCTTTTACTAAATTAAGATTTAATTTATTATTTAATTAAATATAAATATTTTAATTACACAATGATATATTTAGAAAAACAATGATAAGATTCCTAAATTCTTTCTATTACTCCTATTTATTCATGCATCACTTAATTACTGAAGTTGAAAGGTTTTTTCAGTTTTAAATTTTGATGGCACTACTTAACTTACATTAGTTACAATGAATATTGTAAATGAAAGATCACTTTTTTGAACTTTCATATGTTACTTCACTCTTTTTAATTAACTTACATTAATTACAATGAATATTGTAAATGAAAAGATCACTTTTTCGAACTTTCATATGTTACTTCACTCTTTTTAATTAACTTTAATTATTTTCATCTTTCACATATTATTGAAATGTATAGATATTTAAGACATAGAGAAAGAAAATAACAACACAAATCAAGAACACTCAAAAGCACAAGAATTCATATTCTAACCTTTTTTTCAAAAATTTTCTTGGTCTTCTCTATTGCATGAAACTATATGATGGCACAGTATGGTTCTAATACATTTGAAAATGCTATGTTAACATTTAGATGAACGTACAATAAATCTATTGAAAGAGTAAGTCACGATTTAGATTACAATTTTTTCCTTGTTCTTCCCGTTTTAGTTTTGTTAATTATGATTCTTCCTTCTATATTAAATGATTTTTTGTTATATTTAGATGATATGTTGATATATTAATAGGAAAAAAAAAGTAAGGTGGACTACAATTTTGAGATATGTTGTTCATAAAAAAAATTATATTTCTTTAATTAATAGTCACTGTATAAAATTAATTTCATTGTATATGTTCTTTTTGGCTATATATAATACAATCCAAATGCATCAATTTTCTTTCTGATATGGTGCCTTCTCTTCAATCTTTTGGTGTTATATTACATTGTTTGATAAGTTCTCATTGTATTTGTCTATTTTTTTCCCTATGGAGGTTGTTTTTGGTTGAAGGGTAAAAAAAGATTTAAATAATAAAGTATAAAATTAGATTATCATTTTATTCTGTGTTAAATTAAAATATTATAAAATATTTATTTATAAATAGTAATCATTCTACATGCCACACTAAATATTAAATTTTTTTGGTTATTATGAGATCATTGAGTTAAATCAATATATAAAAACCATAATCAATGCCCAGTTGCCCACTAAAGATTTGCATTGTTATATGATTAAAGTCTTCAAAAGAATGTGTATGTTGTCGCATGTTTTTTTCTTTGTTTATTTTGTATGTGTTTTCTCTCTATAAACTTCTTTAATTTGATTTTCCATAAATTTCTGATTATTTTAATTGTATTTTTATTTAGGCTAAAGTTAATCTTTTGTGACTATATATAATGCAAATTGGCTATTAGTATCTAAAGTTCTATATTTACAGTTGTTGATAAATTTTATACATTAAAATAAGATTCCTCGTTTGATGTTATTGTGATTAAAATTCTTTAATTTGATTTTCCATAAATTTTTGATTGTTTTAATTGTATTTTTATTTAGGCTAAAGTTAATCTTTTGTTACTATCTAAAGTTCTAAATTTACAGTTTGTTGATAAATTTTATACATTAAAATAAGATTCTTCATCTGATGTTTTTGTCACAATTTTATAATTTTATTTGTAATTGTTGGATTTTGTTATTCGTTACATGCATGTACACGTAGAATTCTAATTGTTATAATGAAATATATAAAAAAAATTTAACATAGGATACACGTGCAACGCACGTGTGCTGAAACTAGTATATATATATTGATCAAACCGTCGACACAAGTTTATGGTATATAAGGAATAAGTTTATATATTAATCGAATTTTGCAAAATGATTCATATACGTAAGTTATAAGTTTGGTTTATTTATGTTTTTTTATTCGAGAAAAGGTTCATATTATTAAAAAATAATGATATGAATGAATTTTTTCTCAAGCGAATGATATAAACGAGTCAAAATTTTAATGGAGGACATAAATGAAATTTTTTCCTAAATTTGATGACATATTTAAGTCTTTTTTTAGGGGTCGTTTGGTTGAAATAAGTTATCCTGGGGTTAGCTATCTTGAGATAACTTATTCCACCATGCATATAGGATATTTATCTCATCACTATGATATAAATGGTAGAATAAGTTATCTCCCCATGACAACCAACTAGATAAAAAAAATTGATCTTATCACTATTATTTTTAATCTCTCCCACTAAACAACTCTTTAGTATTAAAATAAATATCAAATTTAGAATTTAATTATCAAAACTTGAAATCATGTTACTGTAAAATTTAAAATTCATAAAATTAACATTTTAATCATTTACACAGTAGTCCTTCCTGCATTTCTTATCATTTTGTTTTATGTTTGAAAATGTCACAGATAAAATCTTGTTACCTTCTTCCTAAAGAAAATAACTTACTACAAAAAAAAGTAAATTATTCCAATGACCTAGATTGATATAAAGGTGCAAGCAATTAAATGAGCATTTTGATAACATATAGAGATTCAAATAGGTAATGGTAGTAGGATCTGTTAAAAAATTTATTTAATTTTATTTGTATATTAATATAGTAAAATATTCTATTTAAAAAAAAATATACATTATTAGATACTCTATGAAATAGACGTTCGTAATTCTCTTTAGTATTAATCTAACCCTACTTCATTTACTTAAACATTTTTCACATCACATTTAAACTTATATTTGTCATGTAGATAAAGCTAAAAGAACATCAAAAGTTATTTGATTCATTTGGATATAAAATTTAGAAAAATCAATAGAGGGGTTGTATTTGTAAGTTTAAGAAACTAAGAGGAATGTAACTGCAATTTACTCATTTATATACCAAGTATCAAAATGTTGTAAAAAACAAACAAAAAAAAAGATCAAGATTCTCACTCCTGTTGGTAAAATCATCAAGACCAAAATTTGAAGCATCCAAGAAACACTCTCAATAAAAATCCCTAAAGCTGATTGCTTGTGCAATTGAGGAGGCTCAAGGTTTTGGAGCTGTCTACAAATGGCTGAGATTGTAGAAGCAGATAATTACGAAGGCATAATCACAAGAATCGAGCACAAGTCCCGCAAGATCGAAAGTTTACTCAAACAGTAGACAAATTTTCTACCCTTTATAAAGTTTCAATTTTTCCTTTTTCATATCTGCATAAAAACAAAACCCCACTTCTATAATTGTTTAATAATGAATACCCATTTGTGATTTTGGTTATTTGTTAGGTATAAACCAGTGGAAGCTCTGAAAACAGCTCTAGAAGGATCACCTCCTAAGACCAAGGATGAAAGATGCAAGGTTCAATCTTTTTGCTCATGGCTTTTGTAAAAGTATGTTTTTTTTTATTTGAATATGAGTCTACTCACAACTTGTGAGTTGACAGGTTTTCTTTTTTTGTGTGTGTGTTTGTGTTTGCAGTCTGCTAATTGGATAGTGGTGCATAGGGCTATAATGGCTATCAAGGATGTGGATAGCTTGTTCTCTGCATTGGATCCTGAGTATTATGATATTCTCATGAAGTAAGTTCATTTTTTTCCCTAATTGTTATATGTATTTAGGCCTAGATGTGAATCATGTCCATAGAAAATTGTTATAGTGGTATGCTACGAGTACTATATCTCCGATGCTTCATTATTGCCTACTGGAATATAGAATGTAAATAGCAAGATCATGGGAATTGTGTGAAATCAGTGATTTTATTTACTTGGGGACTTTGATGCATTTTTGACTGATTGAAATTTGGACAAAAGGACTCCACTTAAATATTGATACTTATTTAGCAATCCTCAAAATATTGTTGTTGAGCCTCTGGTGCTGCTGTTATGCATACATAAATGGGAATGTGATGCAAGGCTTGTATTCCCATCTTCACAAAGATATTTAGAAATTTAATATTTCAGTTGAGTTACAAAAATTGATGCAAGGAAGTGGAATTTAAAGAAATCTAAATCTGGCAGAGAAGTATCCGACAATAATCTTTTGAAATTGAACCATCAGATGGAAATCAGAGAAGGTGTTATTGAAGTTCCAGAGCTTGTCTTTTCAGGAAATAGCTGACAAACTCTTTGAGCTGATGGTGTTGCAATGCATTACTTCGTGCAGTTAAGTATATATATAATTAATTTTAAGATCAAGAAGAAAGTGCTGCTCTATGATTAAATAGACAAATAATGTTCTATGCCAGTTTGCATATAACAACCAGTTTAGAGTGATAAACATGTTCAAGTAGAAATAAGCCAGGACAGAATAGCCTAGTGATAAAATCCTTCTACCTCCAGTTTTGATGTCGGGGACTCGGGGTTTGAGTCACCAATGGCAGAAAAATGGAAAAAGCCACACTGTTGGACTCCTAGGTTCAGGAACCTTGGGGATGGGGTTTACCATGCTCAGACAAGAAAAACAGTTAAGTAGAATAATCGATTGAACAATCTTTTAAAGCTCTTAGATTGAGTATCATGGCCTGAAAATCATATATTTTGAGATTGCACATTCTTATATATATATTTATGTTTATTTACTTTAGGTTAAAATGGATTTGAGATGGGTCATGAAATGTGTTGACAATGAGATACTTCGTTAAGATTTTTGAAGAACTTTAATCGGACATTTTGGTAAATGCCAACAATATGCTTTTTCAAATTTAATTGACAACATGCAAACATTTTTTGACCACAGCTTAGGTTTTTTAATGTGCAACTAGCTAAACTTGGTATTGTTTTACATCTCAATGATACAGCTTTGAAGAAATGTTTTTTTAAATGAATGCACCATGTTGGTAGGTGAGAATGTCTTTTCATTGATTTTATACCATAAGCAACCAGGACTGGTGTAATACTTGCTAGTTGCTTGATCGGGTATAAATCTCAGTCCTGAAATCTGAGGTGAGACTACATACTTGAACACTAAAATAAAGTTTAAGGAATACTGGCAAGAAGGGTCTGAAAGTTCATTTGGAATAACTTGAGTTGGTATGTATATCCGGTGCTAAGATGAAGATATTTCAACTTAAGAACCAAGAGACTTCTCTTACTTTTATCTATATGTTGTTTCTTCACAAAGCTTTACCTTCAACTTATGATAAAGGGCTTAATTCAGGGGTTGGAAGGGGTGAAGTTCCTAATTTTTGGAAACATCTGTAGATAATATCTTGGTAAAAAAAAAAAAGCAAAGTTGGTTCTACACTTAAATGTGTAGCATATTTACAACTCTCATATATTAGCTTAAAATATTGGCCGAGGAGATTGAAAATATATAGAGCTTTAACTTGCTACTGGGATGACTTGGAGAAATTTTGCATGATCAGTCAAGATAGGTTTGACCTATGTGGTGATCATGTTTGGGTACTTTTTATTGGTTTTGTACGGGCTTAAATGAGTTGAGTTAGTATGGAAGTCAGGTTTTGGTATTATAATCTTGAACTTGAGATGCTCAGGTTGGTATAGATTTTTCAGTAAAGCTAGACACCTTTCCTGTTGTAGCTTAGAATATTATGGGATAGCTCGCTGCTGCAAATCAAGGAAAAAACATTGAACGCACAGTCTCAGAGATTCAATCCGTTTTTCACTGTTCTAAATGGTGGCAATTATCGATATTGAGAAATGAGAGAGACTCTCACCCCCATTTAAATGGTAGGCAAGTAGACCATTTACATACTGCTCCGCACTTAGAAGACAGTCCCCGCTGGTTCAAATTGTCTCTTAGGATAGATGTGACTGATAAGTCCTCGTTTTTCTTTCCATTTATCAGAAAGAAAAGGACCTTATCTTTCCTTTTTGTTTTGTGAAACAATTGAACTATTATTCTTCTATCAAAATATTGTATAGCCTTCTTCCTTAATGTGTACAATAATTTGAAATAATACTTAACAAAATTTAGATAGCAAAGTAAAATGCTAAAAGGTTGTATTTTTTTGGTCAGAAATCATTTTCATTAATATGTCAAGATGGTGCTAAAAAGTACACGTACCGTGTGGTAATGTAGGCTACTTTTGATTTCCTATCAAGATATCAAATTTACTTTACAAGAATATATTCTTTCTCTACTCCATATATATAAATGAGCTGAAAGAAACTCTTTAGATTCCTTAAGTTTTTCTCATTGCTTTGAAAGAGTTCCTACTTCTTCCAGGCGATGTAGTCTTAGAAAAGCAAAGTGGCCTAGTTTTCCATGTTGTTTTCGACTCTTCTGAAGCTAACTCTCTTTTGTGGTGTAAAAGAAAACCTCTGCCTATAGCTGTGAAGCCATTTTGTAGTGTAACAATCTGAATAGCGTCTTCTCAAGCTAGTTTTCCAAGATGCACCCTTAGTTCTTTTGTTCAGCGATAATTGCCAGATGAGCAATCATATAGTCCCTTTGACATGCTTAAGTTTAATTTCAGTTTCCACACCATATGTTGAACTAAATTGTTTCCAGTTACAATTTCCAACAATAATACCAATAAATCTTGTAAAATCTATCTTTTCACTTCAATAATACCTTTTCTTAGTGCTATTCAGTTACCTCATTCAACTACTGTCCATTTCTAGATGTTCTGTATTTAGCAACTATCACCTCTTTTTTGCCCTTTTTTTGTCGACCAAAAAAAAAAAAACTTTCACCTTTTTATGTACACATCACCTTATACGCTTATCTCCATATTCATTTTCATGTCAAGGCCATATCTGATCAGTTTCACTTTTTTCTGTACAGCATCACCTTATATGCAGATCTCCATATTCATTTTCATGTCAAGGCCAATACATCTAATCTGCTTACTCCTCCAGTGTAGGGGGCTATATTTTCTCCCCATCAAATGATATATCTACTCCGTCCTTTCCTCTGATAAAAACTTCAGTGATTTCTGAAATCTAGATAGTTGATTTCAACGACTTTCTCTCTTCTCTTTAGACAAGTATGGTATCTTCAACCCGCTTAACATTTGTTCTAAATTTGCAATCCCCTATTGCAATACATTGACAATATGCAGTTAATTTTTTTTTTTTTAAAAAAAAAAAAAATCTGCAAAGGATTGCTCATTGCTCATGGAACTACTCTTTGGACCACGATATTATACAAACTAATGTTGAGGAGCCTAGGTTCAGCCGGTCAATTGACTGATTTACCCTTCTCCTCAACTTCTTCTATTTATATTTTGTATTTTATCTATTTTATTTTATTTTATTTTAATATTTTCTTTTTTATATTCTATGTATTTATAATAATAGTACAAAAAACTAACTTAAAATATTACAAACTTCATTACCTCTCAAAATTTCACATGTACAACATAATTAGGACAGAGAGAATACCATGTATAATTTATAAATCACATTAAGAATTCTGTGAATCACAATAATTAACAACTTAAAATATTTGAAAATCTTACTAAAATGTGGTTAACTCTCAAAATTTCACATATGCCACATAAATTGGCACAAAGGGAGTAAAATATTTTGTCACGTTAAGAGTACTATTAATCACAATTTAAAATATTTAAAAACATATAAAAATTATAATTAAATCTCACAAT
This sequence comes from Solanum pennellii, assembly GCF_001406875.1. NCBI lineage: Eukaryota > Viridiplantae > Streptophyta > Magnoliopsida > Solanales > Solanaceae > Solanum > Solanum pennellii. The sequence continues at coordinate 94,334,518 of NC_028637.1, forward strand.
TTAATATGTGCCATATTAATTCGGACAGGAAATAACATGTAGTATTTATAATTACATACTTCAAAATACTATTTTAAACATATAATTAAAATTTTGTTGACTCTTAAAATTTTCTATGAGTTTAATATAGTATATAAAGCTATGATGGAGTTGCATGCCAAATACAAAGACTTGAGTATTTATGCTCCCCATTGGTGTGACATTAGCATCAGAGGAACAAACAACAGACATGAGAGTCATGTCTTATAGTTGGACACAGAGTTTTGAAAATAAGGGAATATGACACAAGCTAGACAGGATATTATAGTTTTGAAGTATATTATATGATGCATGTTATTTCCTTCAAAAGTTATGCTTTCTTTTTTTGGAGGATCCAACTCGGTGCAAGGACATCTGTGGAGGATCTGAGCAACAGAGATAAAAAAAATATTTAAGTTATTAAAGAGTAAAGACACACACACAAAAAAAAAGAAATATGAAATGAATCCACAAGTCTAGTAAAGCATCCTAATCGCACCAAATGCTGAGTTATCAACATATAGCAAAATACAAAGCGCTGCTTCTTGGCTATGTTAAAAAAAAATGGCTTCATCTCTTGGCTAATTGGTGTACTTAGATGCATCTCCTCAGAAACGTCTGTGGTTGACATAGGTTAATAGTATTTATTTATTTAAGGTGAGGGACAGAGAAGAGATCTCTTACCTGTACCGATATGGTTGTATGCTGATTAGTATTGATTCTTTAGTTGCGGTAGACGTTGTTACATCAATATTCTATCTGTGAAACAGGATGCCAACTTTAAATAATTCACCGCTGATTTGGTTTCTTTAGGTTCTGGGTTTAATGTTTCATCCTAAATCTGCTTATATCTTCATTAGCGTAAAGAGGATGAAGGAATTATGTGATGCAAGGTGACATTTTTCTCGTTGATGATCTCTTTTTGACAGCTTTCATTTGCTTATAGGACCATAGCAGCGACCCCAGCATAACTCATTTTCTTTTTCTGATGTTGGACCATCTAGACTCTGCTTCACACATGAACTCGTGTGATGTAAGCATATTTGAGACACAATGTGAAATTGCAATGTAATTTATCCAATAGATCTACCTGATTCACCAAGTAATGTAACATACAAGATTCACGGTTGAACTGTCTATCTGATGAGCAGGTACTTGTACAGAGGTTTGTCTACTGGAGACCGGCCAACATGTGACCAATGTCTAAGGATCCATGAAAAACTAACAGAAAAAGCTGGTTTGGGATGCATACTGCGTTGTCTTGCTGACACTGTGAATCCTGTGTGACTAATACGCTGGATACTGTAGCAATCTGTATATGTCTTATCTTTGCTTTCTGATTGAATATTGATGTTGAGATTGAGTTTAGCCTATTTTCAAAGGGCTGATTCCTCTCCTTTAGTCGTATGTATTCTTCGCGACATATAACATATGAACTATACCAAGGCAATTTGAGATTTCTGCCATCCTTTAGTGCATTTTTGTGACTCTTGATACCAATGTTGTTGGTTGCATCTGAGAGTAGCAGTAGCCTACCTATCGATGAGCAGTGGGAATTAACCAAGTACTTTCTTCATATTTGCCTATCAATGAGAGCATGCAAATAAGATATAGTAATAAAGCTTGAATCTCAAATGATACAGAAAAAAAAAAGTAATATCATCACATTTTCCTAAATCTTGATGGACAAATTTATACAGTACTTGATTGGCTGGATTACGTTGATCCGGACATCATAGTTATTAAAAAAAGAAATTACAATTATCTGAACATACTTTGTTTGTTTGAATTTATTTGATCTACTTTTCATTTCAAGTCCGTTTTAAAGAGATTTTTTTTAGCAATTCTGTAATTTTACGTTGCATATGATATGTTAAGATCATATGATTGAAAAATCCTGTTTTCATGCTCAAACTTCATATCAAGTCAAAGTAACTTAATTGAAATGGAGGGATCAAACCAAATAGAAGGATATTAGAGGGTAGGTTAATGTATTTTGTGGCCTAGATGGAGAATACTAGCTAGTCAAATACTTTTAGGAGTCGTTCGATTTGAATACAAGAAATTTGTTGAAATTATTTCTTATCGAGCTTTTGATTTTTTATACTAAAAATAATATACTTTTCATAAATTTTAAAAACGACTTATTTGCTTACAAAAATATCTTTCACGAACGTAAAAAGTGATATATAAAAAGAATTTAAAGAGATAACTTCATCATTACCGATTTTATCTCAGAATCAGTTATTTCGAAAATACTATACCAGTCAAAGGGTGGAATAACTTACCCTTGTATCATTTATGATAAGTTTATCCAAACTTACCAAGCAGACACTATAATTTAATGGACTAGTGGACCCCTTAGTTTTAGGTGTAAAAGTGGATAATAGTAGATAGCAATCTTTACACTAGTGCCCAAGAGGAGCCCATGATTCTTGTAGTAAAAAGCTAGGAATATATATAGGATATTCATGCTAAAAAAAAACTAAAAGTATGGATATACTACTACTATATAATAATAAAAATAGTTAGTAAACACAATTATGTCTCTTACCATATAAGTAAAAACCATTTTCCTACACAAATAAAATGAACAAATTCAACAAACTGTTCCTCTCAAACCCAACCCAACACATCATATCCTACTCTTGTAAATCATCTCCTTACTCTATAAACACTTCCCTACCCAACACAAGACTTAAATTACATTTGTGACCTTTGCACATCCAGTGTTTTAGCAGCGAACATTGCAGGCCATGGTTTGTTAATAGGCACCGGCGCTTGGTGGTTCTGAGCGCGAGAGGCATTGACTGACGATGAGGACGAAGAAGATGATACAGCTACGCGCTCGCATTGAGGGCACATTGTAAGGGTTGTTGGAGGACTCATGTTCATGTAAAATTGTGGAGAAAGTTTCAATGCTCTAAGCTCACTAACTTCTTTCTGCAAACGTCGGTTTTCATCCGTTAGATTTTCGCAGCAACGCTTCAAATACTCACAATCAACCTCTGTTTGCTTCAACTTAGTCCTACATCATTCAAATCGATCAATAACATCAAGTGTAAATACTCAAGAAGTCTCTAAACAACAACAGTCGTAAATCTAAATTAGTCAGACTTCAAAAGCACATAATTATTATCAAACTTAGGTTAATACAAGAATATAGTTAGCTATTTTTTTTACAAATATGATACATTTATGTTGTTTTGACCAAAGAAAAATGGGATAAATTTTTTTTTTTAGTTACAAGTAAAAATTACATTATTAGATAATTTTTATATTTTAAAGTGACAAGTATAATACATGCACACGTGTATAACCCGACAAGATTTGATTATATCATAATTTTTAAATTTTTATAATGGAACACTTACACGTGTGTCCATTATAATATGGAAGATTCATGCTACAAACGTGAAATATTATTCCTATACCAAAAATACCCTTGAATCTGTAAACAAATAACATACCTTGCCCTTCTGTTCTGAAACCACACCTCCACTTGTCTTGGCCTGAGATTCAGCTGTTTTGCCAGAGCCAATTTTTGCTTCTGAAATATGAAAAATTAATTTAATAATTATTTCGCTTATCTTATTTTTTAAAAAATAAAATGCATAATCAATATCAAAATTTATGATCAAAATTTACTGCACCTTTGAATTTGTAAAATTAATATTTATTGAGGAACTACATTTTAAATAAAAAACAGAAAAATTGGGTGAGAAGTAAATGGTTTCACACAATAAATTTAAAAAAATATAGTTCCAAAACTACCCTTTATCCACAAAGTTATTTACGAAAATTACCACTCACCGGATTAAGAGTGTTGTGCTCCTTGAATGTCTCTTCAAGAACGGCAGCTTGCTCCTTTGACAACCGGAGTTTCTTCCTTGCCGCCGCATCTCCGCCGTCGTCCTCCAGTGAGCTGGTGGCCCTTTCCCCTTCGTTCTCTTCTCTGTCATGACTCCTCTTTTCACTCACACTAGAAACAGTGCTGTTAGGTGATGAAACCATTAACACCTGATCTTCTTCTTCATCTTCTTCATCATCACACTCTATTATCATCCTCGCTGGTTCATTCATATCTATTCCCCCTCTTACCCTTTCTCCACCTTCATCTTTTCTCCCTGCAAAAAAAAAAAATTAAAAAATTGGGTGTTTTTGTTTTGACCCATAAAACAGAGCATGCATTCATCAATGGCATCAGAGCCATGATTTAAAAGGGGTTACATAACTATAAATAGATAAAACATAAACGTCTTAGTTAGCTCCGCCCATGGAATCCATGAAATAAAACAAAAAAAGAAAAAAACGGAGCAAAAAAAAAGAATCTTTATAATTTTTACCTGAAGAAATTTGATGATGATGCATGAAAGGCAAGAGATTCAAAGGTAAAGAAGGTGTAGTTTTATAATTATTTTGAGGGCAACTCATGATTCCTAAGCTCAAACTCAAACCTAAACCATCTTCTTTTTCACCACTCATCTTTCTTGCTCTGTTTTTTTCCTCCTCTGAAAAAAAACAAAAAATTCCACTTTTTTTTTCTTCTTTCTTCCCCTTTTTTAGAAGAGAAGAAAGAAAATGGTGGTTTTCTTGCTATGGGGTTTGAAATGGTGGGGGGCGTGGGGTGGGGTAAGGGAGGAAGAGGGGACAGAACGAAGAGAAATGGGGTGTTCCCTTTTGTAGCAGAAGAGTTGCAGCTTTTTTCCTTTGGCTAGGTGCAAATACAGTTTGTAGGATAGCTCAGAAAGATTCAGAACCTATCAAATATATATATATGAAAAATTGTATTATTATAAATTTAATAAAATATAATTAAAAATATGAATATCAAATATCAAATAAAATACGTAAAGACGATTTTATTATATGGAAGAAGAATGAAAAAATGATGACTTATGTCAGTGGATATTGGGTCAATGATGATGATAGAGATTGGTTTTGATTAAGCTTGGCTTTTTCTTTGTTTTTTTCTTCTCTAGATGTTTTTCTGTCTATTTATATTTTGCACTAGAGAGGGCCCTTTTTTTACCATGGTTGAAAATTTTTTCAAAATTGAGAATTGACCAAGAGCCTGTTTGGCTCAGCTTAAAAGCTGGTCAAACTGACTTAAAAGCTGATTTTTGACTTATTTAGCTGTTTGGCAATACTCAAAATAGCTTATTTTAAGTTAAAAAAAACTTATTTTAAGCCAAAAGTTAAAAGTTGGGGTAGAGGTGTTTTTTTTTTTAGCTTATAAGCTGTTTTAAGTTGACCACATTTTTATCTTTTTGCCCTTAATATTTTTATACAATCTTCAAATTACAACATAACCCTAACATCTCTTTCTTCCATTTTTCCCTTTTCACGTTTGGCATAGCAACTTGAGCACTTTTATCCAAACACATAACTGCTTATTTTAAAAATAAGTTTCAGCACTTTCAAAAGTACTTTTTTAAAGCTGCTTTTATTAAGCCCACCCAAACGGGCCCTAAACGTAACTGAAGCTATTTTTTATTGTATTTTATTTTATTACAGTAAAAAAAAATCAACTTAATATTTTGCTTTTATGAACCATCTGTTTTCTTCCTGAATTGTAACTTCTCATTAAAAGGTGGCTTTTTTCTAGCGTTGACTGTTGACTAATGCGTGCTTTCTCGTGAAACACTTTTTCTCAACCCATCTTTTCACACTCACGCGCTTATTTTTCTCCTCAACTAAGCGCGTGAGTAGAAAAATATAAGGATAATATAAATAAATATAATTTTTCCTTTCATATTAATATTTTAATAAATAAATAAATTATAATCACGTTATATAATCTTAATTGCACTAATTGTAAATTAAATTAATTTACTTTTATGATAATCTTACATATAATTTGAAGATAAATGAAAAATATTATACCTAACTTGTAATTTATGTGATATTTAAAACTGTTATTTAAATTTGTAACTTATAATTTATCTAGTTTGACTATCAGAAACAAAACTGACCAATGTTACTAAAGCAATTAATAATAGTTATGTTATCATAATTATATGTTTGAATATTGTGGGGAGTAGTTAATGATTTAATTAGGAGTTGTCAAAATTTATCATAATTATGTGTTTGAATAGTGTGGGGAGAATTAAACGCATAAATAGCTCCCTTGTTTATGTTACAGAAATAATCTTTGTAATGACTAATTACTTCACTATATTTAATTAATAAGTTTGCATTTAAACTGCAAGTTACAACTTCAACTTAAAGTTTCTAGACTTAGTCCAATAATATTTGTCCGTTTTTAATTTTATACACTTCTTTGAATATTTTAATTTTTGTTATATGTATGTATATATATAGAGAGGGGTAATTACTAATGACATTTATCAATTAGCCCTCTTTATAAATATTAATGAAGTCTAAATTTAGCGATATCGAATCTAATATCAATTAACTATTGTCGATAAAAATTTTAACAGGCTTTATTAACGTGTAGATTTATTATCGCTAAAAATTTATTTATTAGAACTATTCTACTTATTTGATCTCATTCTTCCATGGGAAAATGAATCTCAAATCTTGTATCTCATTGTTATATATTTTCTAATTTAATTTTAGTTTCTATTTTTAATAAGTTTAAAAAGTGTATTTTATGTATATTTAAAAAATCAACTTATCTTTAAGTTCAATCCCTAATCATAATTCAATCATCAACAAAATACTTTGATAAATGACAGTTTTTTAAAGAATTATTTACTGAAAATGTAATGCTAAAACATATTAATTGGAATATATGCTTGATATGCATATCACATATTTTTGAAAAATTGTGATGGAATGGTAAGTATTTATTCATTTTTAATCAAAGGACTTGAGTTTGAGTTCCCTTAAGTATAAAAATGTCTTTGTTAGAGAATATTTTATCTTTAATGTGAAACTTCTCCAATACGAAATTTAAATTTTTTCACACTTCAATGTAAATACCGAATATCAAATGAAATTATAATATATTTAAAAGAAAATACCAAATAAAATTAACTTTTAAGTAAAAAAATTTGTTTTTATAGGGTCCCAATTCTTTTAATTGTAAAACATTATCTAGCAAATCCAATATGGCAATATCACATTATTATACTAGAGTATGAAAAATATTGTGGAGTTGAGCTAGACCCACCATATTATTTTGTGACAATTTGACTTCCAAAATAAGAAGAGGATGATAATAAAAACGAAAAAATAAAGCAATAAAAAGAGGAAAAAAGTTTTATAAAACTTTGTGCTAAAAAAAAGTTAGAGCCAAGCAAATTGGAAGAATCCAAAGCCAAGAAAGAGACTCAAGTTTTTAAAATATATTTTTTTTTAAAAAAATAATTTAAGAAAAATCGTAAAAGACAAGAAAAGTATCACGTGATGAAGCATGGAGATGTTTTGTCCACGTGGCATTACATGCAGGGTGGGACCCACTGCACTCGTGCGTGTCACATTGCCTCCGACAATACATATCTGTACAATCATTGGATACTCTCTTCTACACGAGTATTTCCTTTTTTAAGTACTAATCCCACGTTCGTATCAACTATGATTCACATGTATCGATAAATTTTATATGATAAAAACTTTTGTAGTGATAATAATTTGTGTTTATATTATTATAAATGATGATTAGTAATCGATAATGATTTGAAAATGAGGGTAATTATGTAAAAAAAAATGAGAAGATAGTTATAAAATATCGTTTTTATAAAAATATTTATACTTTGTTTAGATCATTGTTACTCATATATTATTTTATAATGTACTGTATTGTATGATAGATATAATGTTTTGCTAGATTGTATTATTTGTTGTTGTTTAATAGCATTTTGATTGCTTGATTTGATTGTATCGTACTGTATTATAAGTTATAAATTTACTAAAATATTCCTAATTATTTTAGGGTAAGAGGTTTGACTAGATTTAAATAATTAAGATAAAGGTTAAAATAGTATTTTGAAATATTATGTGAAGATATAATTGGAAAAATAAATTAAGTAACAATAAGAACACACAAAATTAATTGTTCCATAAAATAGAAATTTTCATTGTTACGTAACAACGAAATTTAACAATACAACACAAATACATTTTTAGTAACAATCAAAACAAACATTGTAGGTATAGTAACTATACAATACAATACAATGCGGAACAATGATCCAAAGATAATGTTAAGTAAATGGAGTATTGTTTTCTTTGTTTTAATTTATGTGGTTTATTTTCTTTTAGTCCGTTTTCAAAATTATTTAATGTTTATATTTAAGAGGTACTTATTTTATTTTAGATTATATTTTTATTTTTAATGAAATAATTGATAGTTATAAGAGTGGGCATAAGTCCAACATTGGTTGGGGCATAGATTGGTGGTCTCCTTATATGGACTTGGACAACTCCTCCCTTGAGAACTAGCTTTTGAGGTTGAGTTAGACACATGTGTCAAATCTTTATATGAGTATCAGAGTCAGGTCTATCCCCGTTTGAATTTTCGGTCCATGCTCCAGTCGGACCAAGGATGTTAGAGTGAGTAAAAGTAACATTGAGTGGGAACTGATTTGATGGTCACCTTACGTGGATTTGAACAATCCCCCACATTGGTTGGACAATAGAATGGTGGTCTCTTTATATGGACTTGAGCAATTCCTCCCTCAAGAACTAGTTTTTGAGATTGCGTTATATTTTTACATAATATCAGGGTCAGGTTCATTTTCGTTTGAATTTTCGGTCCATATTCCAGTTAGGTAAAAAGGTGTTAGAGTGAGTAAAAAGTACACACATTAATTGAGATGGTCACCTTATATGAATTTGGATTTGAACAATCTCGCTCCCCCCCACCCCCCAAGAGCCAGCCTTTTAAGATTCAATTAAATTCATGTTTCATATCTTTACATTAGTCATATAAATAATTTAAAAATATGAAATTTAAATTACAAATTTTAAGAAAGTTCCTCCGTGTTAAAATTTTTATGTCAAAATTAAAAGGGCACCACATCAATTAAACCGGAGAAATTTTATTTATGATGTCAATATTTTTGTTATGGGTCATTGTTCATCAACTTTAGTCAAACACATTAATGATTATAATATTTTATAAAGTTGAACTTAATTAACTTCCCGACAGTATCAATTAAGGGAAAATAAATATGGTTTTAAGAATTCGGGTCAAAGACAATGATTTGATCATTTTATTCTTATTAATGAGAGTTGTTAGATTTGAATTTTGAGTGTAGAAAAAAATGAATTGGGATTATCATTCTTGAATGGCTATGCGATCTAAATTTAACAAGAATTTTAATATAAACTCTAAACACTAAGTAAAAAATAAAATAAAATACGATTTAAAGTGTCTATTAATTCATGTTTTAAGGTCATCTATAGTACAACCAATCATATTTGTATTCATCTCGTAATTTACAAACGAAAAAATGGATACAAAATAAAAAAAGTTTGAGATTTATGAACTTTGAATGTTTTTTTTTTAAATATTAATTATAGGTTTCGTGATTTTGAGTTTAGCATTTTAAAATATTATTTGGCTTGAAAATTTAAAATGGTTAAAAATATACTTCTTGTTTTACTTTTAACATCTCAATTCTCACGTACGTATAAGTTGAAATTAAACTCTATTATTATATCTTTGAATTTTTAAAAATAATTCCCAACAGAGAGTCCCGACAAACTTTGACAAAATAATCAGTATCTTCATTTTGATTAAATGTTCCCTTTTCCAAAACTATTTATTAGTTAAAATAATAAAAATAAATCAAAAATTATAACTTAAACTTTTTGTAAATTTATAATGCGCGATATAATAACAAGCTATAAGCTCATCTAATTAAAACATGCTTTAACTTATAACTTTGACTTAATCATATTATTTTAATTTAAAACATGGTTTATTTTACTGTAACACTATTTTTTTCACACTTGATAGTATAAATATGCTTAAAAGTTTTCCTTTTTTTTGTTAAAATATATTTGAAATAAGCCATTCTGCATAAGTTTTTTTTACCCGGTCGAATTATATTATAAACATATTTGATTTGTCAAACATGTTTAGTAAAAAATTAAAAGTCATAAATTAATTATTTTCAAATTTTAAATTTATAAATATTTTTAGGAAAAATGATTTATTACCCTTATTTCCTATTGGTTTTTAAAATTTCTAAGATCCCTCATTTTTAAGTTAAATGACCCAGATATAAAAATATGACAAAAATGAGGCGGATACAAAAATGTGACAAAAAATAAGACGGATACAAAAATGTGACAAAAATGAGGCGGATACAAAAATGTGACAAAAAATGAGGCGGACACAAAAATATGACAAAAAATGAGGCGAATACAAAAATGTGATAAGAAATGAGGCGGATACAAAAATGTGATAAGAAATGAGGCGGATACAAAAATATAAAAATAAGGCGGATACAAAAATGTGATAAAAAATGAGGCGGATACAAAAATATGACAAAAATTAAGACGACTACAAAAATTTGACAAAAAATTATAATGTATCTGCCACCTTTTTATTGTGTCAGCCCTATTATATATCCATATTTTTATATATTTTTAATGAATTGTGGTCATTAGAAACTTAATCGTCATTTAGCCCAAAAAGTATGTTACTTTTGTTATTTGCCCATATTTTTATTGAATCCGACTAAATTCAAAACCGAAAGTAATACAATAACTCTATCCCCTGGCTAACAATCATGTGGTTTGTTGGACCCCTTAAGGGTTCCTATCAAATAATTGGGGTGTCATTGTTCGATCAAGCATCAAATCATTACTTTTTATATATCTTGAAAATAACTTTACATAATACAACTTGAACTCTCTATTTGGCTATATATATCCATGTGATCCTCACGTGAAGGAGGTCCCTCCCTTTCTTCTTTCTTTTTGTCAGAGTATTATTTTGTATTTGATATTCGTATTGATACTTAATTAAATTTAAATTTGTGTAGCTTATTATAGGGGTCACTTTTAAATACGACACTTCTCAGCCAATATTAGAGATGAAAAAGCAAATTCTAGCTCACTTAAATGCAAAACGAATTTGTCGCACCGATTTGATTTTTTTTACTTCTTTGAAATCGGTTAATAATCATTTTAAGTTTCTTTTATCTTTTTACATCAATAAGTTTGATGAATTCAAAAGATCATTTAACTTTTCAACCTTTTAACATGATTTGAAGTTTTTTTTTTGAACCGACAGTTGATTGAATTAGGTGATAGTGAATAGTAGTAAATATTGCAAATTTTGTAAGTATAATACTATCTATTTTCATTTTTGTCATGATACAATTTTTTCTCATTTTTTTTATGCTTAATTTGTGATACACCCACAATATATTGTTTACGCGAGTTGAATTTAAAATTATGTCATAACTTAATCGTATAAATTTGATATTTAATAATACTGAATTTAGGTAAAGAGGTACAACCTCTAATTATTACTCTCATTGAGTACCAAAGTCTCAAAACATAATTTGAACTTTTGAATGTATTTTTGTGTTAATACTTTGTAGTAAAATATTGTTTGTTAGAAAGTTTTTTTTTAAAACAAAAAACTAAAAAAGAGGGATTTTTGTTGTTGCACAACTTTTACGGCCCATGACTCGAACTTGGGCCGTTCAATGCAGGATAAGTTTAGGAGATGTACTAATTTTAATTGGGAAAATTGTATATAATGATAAATAAATAAATTAAATTAATTGCTATAATTATTTTTGATTTAATAGTGTCCCGTAGTAAATTGTTTGTCAGTAACCTCTCTCCATCAAATTTTCGCTCGCCACTCTCCTATCTCGCTCCATCTCTCGCTTGCTTCCTCTCAATTTTATACAAACGCAGGTGTATAAAAATTGTTTCTATTTCTGTAAAGCAGAAGAAAAATTGTATAAATACACATATTTTTGTTTTCCTCTCTCCCCTCTCCCAGATCTCGCTCTCCACTCTCCCTAGTCTCTCTCTCCACCCTCGCCTCTCATACAAACAAAAGCGAAATGTATAAATTGCGTTTCTGTTAGTATAAAGCGAGAGAAAATTGTATATACACATGCAAATACATATATTTTCATCCTATACACTCATAATTATACAATAAAAATACTCCCCTGCCCAGTTTCTTTTGCCTTTCTCTCTTTCTCGTTTTATACAAATTCAAATTGTATATAATTTCTCTCTTTATCGTTTTATACAATTTGATTCAATTGTATATCCCCTGCTCAAGTCTCTTTTGCCTTTCTCTCTTTCTCATTTTATACAAATTCAAATTGTATATAATCGTTCTATACACTTATGATTATACAATTCGTTTTATACACTTCGTTTTTATACAATTCTCTGCACAAGTCTCTTTCTCTTTCTCGTTTTATACAATTCGCTTCAATTGTATATGTATAGCGAATTATACATTTATATGTTTGCTATTGAGTGCAATTATGCAAAATTTTCTATAACATACAAATATGCGTGCAAATAAAGCACATTAAGAAAGTTGCCAACAACCTGTTCAAACATGTTGGGCACTTCCCATGCAAATGCAATGAGCCTCAAGAGTCAAGTCCATCTCTTGCAATAACAGATGGTAGAATAACTACAAAATTCAGAATCTAAAGTGTTCGAGGACATCTTGGAAGCATTTGACAAAGAAGCAACCATTAATCATGTTAGCTTCAACTAATATGTATGAGAAATAATCACCGATAAATAAAAAGATGATTCAGGAACAGTAAATTACATCAAGTGACTAATAATGTGAGGTTTCTATTTTACTTTCGTATTTTTGTTGCATCTCCATTTTTCATTTTTTTTTTTGTATTTGATTACCCTACAATAAGAGTCTAATAAGCTTGCTACACAAAGTATTATAATCATATCTTTTATATGTGTTCTCTATATTGATTTATTTCAAGGCTTTAAGCTAAGAGTTAAAGCACTGATAAATATTCGAATAGCGCAAGTTGTATGCTCTGTTATGTTGTGTCCCTAAATTACTGTATTTTTACTAAATTGAACCAGCCGAGGTTTGTGAGAGTACTTAGACTTAGAGTTTGTTCGAATTGACTTATTTAAAGTGTTTTTAAGTCAATACAATTTAAGCACTTTTGGAGTGTTTGGATGATTTAAAAGAGTGCTAATAAGCTAAAATGATAAAAATAAATCAAAAGCGAAAAGCCAATTCCAACAGGCTCTTGGTTCATTTGGAAATTACCCGACAAGTTAATCATAGATTCTTAGGTCACTTCATTCTTCTGGCCTAAAACTTTAAAATTTCCATTTATGGCAGGTGCTTATTGTCTTGCTTCTTTATTTGAGATTTTGAGCATGAGCCATTGACAATTGTTCAGTACTTCATAGCTTCACTATTTTCTTGATAAAAATTTTAAGGAGGAGACTACACCACATGAAAGACCCATGATTGTTTCCTAATACTTTAATGGTTCTCCTATATATAATCTAATGGGGTGCCTATTATAATTAGTTTCATGGACGTAAAGAATGGTTTACTTGTCACCAGGAGTAAGTAAGTAAATATTTTGTTCTAATTTGTATGTAATGAACACTCATCAATTAGCATGCAGTGTTGTTATTTGATTTAACTTGCATACTCAATTTTTTCTGTGCAATTTACATCAAAACTAAGTTAAATAGAAATAGTTCCAACAAACTACAAAGCAAACAGAAAAGATGGTTACTTTGACAAATTTCAAACCCACAAACAAATAGAATGAGTGATATTTTTTGACTTTAATAAATAAATAAATCATTATGCCAGGTGAAAAAAACAAATTAACTCAAACACGGGAAGGAGAACAACCAGAAATTTAGGATTCAAATAAAAAAATTCCTCCATTGTCAGTAGTCAAATGTGAAATTTCATCACCAAATTACTGCACCAACTCAAAACTTGAAATACTCTCGACTAATCTCTTTAATTTGCTCTCCTCCCATTTTCGATTCTCTTTTAGATTGAACACTCAATAAGTGTATCAACTCAGGAATGCAGAAAAACTAACAGAGACCCAACAAAGTGAATGTTAAAAAAGAAAGAATAGTAGAAAACTCACGATTGATAGTCAAGAAGGCAGTAAAGACGAGACGTCGGTGAACTGCACGTGTCTTGAATAAAGTGAATCATCAAACTGACTACCTAGAAATGGTAATATTTAACCCTATTTAGTTGTACGTAGATAAATAAAGACTATTGAAAAAAATAAAATTGAACTAATTGCAGCAAATTTTACGAATATCCGCAACATGAATGATAGACAGTGTATTGAAGCAAACGACAAGAAAGTTCTTAAAACGTACTCCACGTAGAGGGAAGTCGTTTTAATCCTTTGGCAGCTTACCATCTAGTTCCATCTTACTTATCTTTTTTTAAAAAAAAATTCAAATTAAGGAAACTCTACTACTCCATACACAATTTTCTGAAATCATTTCTACCGTACGACATGACAAAATATTAAAGAAAAGCTACTTCTTGAAAATCTATATTTACAAGCTCTCTTATGGAGAGTAATAAAGAATTATCTTTTGTCCTATTCCATTAATTCTCACAACCAAATATGCATAAGTTCATTGTCTGTCTATTACCTAATAACAAAAATTATGTTGCTTTTGCCGTCACTCTTCTTTGTTATAGATATTGTTGCAATTTATTTTAGATATAAATTGCATTCAACATTTGACATTTCCCATAAAGATCAATGTTCCTCCTTCAAAACAGTTGATACTACGACTCAGCCATAAAAGCTAGAGGTTGAAGCCTGCTAACTAAGAATCTTGATACTCCACTGCAATCCAAGGCACAACATTAGCTTTCTTTTTTTTCTTCTTTTTAACCCAAATGATCAGAATTAGGTAAAATAAAACTGAAGGTAGTATTTGCAGCTTCAGAGGGTCGACTAACAATAAGACACAAACAGAAATAATATTTTTGCTCCATGATTTTAACCTTCAGTCACTTCAATCAATCAAGTCATTCTCCAAAGGTAGATTAAGCTAATGCACGGTTCAATAGATATACCTGCAACTGAATTCTGAAACGGAATATAGCTTCAAACACGAGAAGCTTCGATTTAGTATGATCCCCTATGCAAAAGCTACGTCAACAACAAATTCAAATAATAATTTTCTAAAAAACTATAAAGACAGTGAGATCAAAGTTCATCAACTGAAGATAAAAAGCTAGCAACTTAATTTCAAATTTAGCCAAGAAAATAGAGATTCAGCGCAAAATAATAGCAAATATAATCCATGGCAATATGAGTTATAGCCATCAAAGTTTTGGGGAAATTCAAATATTAGAGGAAATCGAAGAAACAATTAGAAAGTAGCCTTACCTGAGATGAATGGGGGAAAACAAAAAGAGATTTGCAGCGATCAAAGTAGAGAATAATGAAGGGAGAAAGTTGAAAGAACAAGTAAATGATGTGTCAATTCAAGATATCTCTTTGGAAGACACGTAACCTATATTGAAGCATTAAAAAGACTAAAATATCCTCAAATTTGAATTAAAAGACATCAAGCACACATATTGAAACTAGCCTTTTCTATATGAGTAGTAAAGTAAAAAGTTTTTTATGATATTTTTTAAAAAAAAAATACACTTAGATACTTGTATTTTTGTCATCAAATACATTAAAATAGAGAGAAATGAACGAGATAGAGAGGAAGGCGAGTGATATATTCATGTATGACAAATAAATGCGAATCTCACTGGATACATACTATATTCATATTTCTATATGTATCTAGCGTGATTCACACGTATTTAAATATCGGATACATACGAGAGTGACGAGCAAGAGGGAGG
Source organism: Solanum pennellii (assembly GCF_001406875.1). Classification (NCBI taxonomy): domain Eukaryota; kingdom Viridiplantae; phylum Streptophyta; class Magnoliopsida; order Solanales; family Solanaceae; genus Solanum; species Solanum pennellii. The sequence goes on from NC_028637.1 coordinate 94,350,359, forward strand.
GAGGGAGGGAAGCAAGAGAGACGAGCGAGATTTGTTATATGTTTCAGATACATACTAATTCACTTGGATATAGTATATCTAAAACAAATTACATCTAATTTTGCCCCATGCGACTCGAGATACGTGTATATAAACATACACACCAAATATGATAAGATTCCTAATATTGCAAACTAGAGTATATTTAAGTAATTAGCTCCTAAAATAGTAAATAATTTTATTTTAATTTTGTTTACAATGAGTTATATCTTGTGTACTTAAAAGATATTATCTCTTGATAGACATAAATTTGATTTTCAACGGAAAAAATTTAAGATCAACCTATTTAAAGAGAAGATTGTGTAGTTATGATTAATTTCTATAAATTAACATATGTATTTTGAGTAGTTAATTTATTTAAATTATAAACATTTCAAAAACAACACAAAAGATGAACTTTGAGTGTCTAATAGAAAAACTATATCATGTATTCAAATGCTCGATTGAACAAGTCATAATTCAAATGTCTAATTTAACTCAAATTATTATTACGGTTCAGCGAAAACGAGTTTGGAGCAGGGCCGGGTCAAATCCGGGTTAAAAATAAAAAAGGGTGACCCGCTTATTATTAGGATTCTTAAACCCTTGTTTTTCTCCCTCAAGAATTTGGTGGCTGAGTTTCATATTCATCTGGTAATGATTTCTACTTCTCTTTAACTGCTTAAATAAAACCCTAGTTGGTTCTTCTCCATTCAATTTAAGCTTAAACTAACAACTTGTTGATTTAAAGCTGGAAAAGAAGAAGCTTTAACTGCAACACATGTATTTATACATATATTTTTGCTTTTCTAGTTTAATTCTGATTGTTACTATTTGTTTTCTTGTGGTTATGGCTCAGAAATCAAAAAACTAGTAATTAGCTTCAGATATCATGTTTTTTTGGTTCCTAAGGTCTCCAACTATTGTATTGTAGACAATGTTCGATAATATGTCTAAAGGAGTAAACTTTGCTCTATCAAAATTGTGAATTGATAGAGATAGTATCATACTTCATAAGGTGAACACCCAAGGAATAAGATTTTTTGGGGGCGTAAAGGTGGACACCATAAGGGTAAAAGAAGTGTGCATTGAGCCATGTCATGACATACTGCACAAGGAGAGTACTTCACTTATTGAAGTGCTATCCCTGTGAAAGTTAAACACCTATTTCCATCTTGAGGACTTTAGAGTGTGTCTCGTGATTTCCAGCTCTACCTTTTACATATTAGTTTTCGAAAAATTAGGCTTTGTGTTTTTGTCTTGTCGCGAGTGTAATTACCCGATTGATAAATGATGAATTCTTTTTTGTTTCTTCAGATTTAGGAGGCAGGAAAATGGGCACGTCTTCAAAGAAATCGAGGAAAGTAGAGGAGAGTGAAAGCAACTCTGAATTTGAGAATGATGAAATATTAAATGAGATGTCGGATGATGTTAGTTTTTCTCTCTTAAAATCCCTCGTGGGTACTTATATGGTTCTATCCTTGATTTTTTTTGTTTCAAATAGTTTACAAATGATAAATGTCTGTGATATGCTTAGGCCGAGAACTTTGATGACGACAGTGATGAAAACAATGACTATACAGACAATGACGATGACGTCGATCATTACAGCAATGAAGATGAAAGTGGAGAACAAGAGGAAGAGGAAGATGAGGAAGGAGATCAAGAAGAAGAAGAGCGAGAAAAACTGACTGAGGAACACAAAAATGCTGAAATGGAAGAACTTGAGAAAGAATATATGGAGCTTAGGCACAAGGAACAGTAAGTTTCTTTCTGTACAACATAGATTAGTTTTATGGAATATTTCTAGTTGAACTTATCACCTAATAAGTACATATTTGCTCTTTAATCTCATTAGAGACACAAAGGCTTCTGAGCTGAAGAATGATTTATATCACAATTTATAAGATCACTTGTTTAATAGTGGATTCAATCCATCCAAGATACATCTAGCTAGTATTAAAAGAACTTCCATCACAATTTATCAAAGTTCTTCACAGTTTAATGCGTCTTTCGACTATTAAATAACTCGCATCATATTTTTATCAAGCTTCAGCCTAGTTTCCTTCTTCAGTTTGGTTCAAGTCTTGATGATCATATAGCAAGTCTAAAATATAAATAATATCAGCAGTAAAACAAGTAGGAAGTCCTCACTATTAAAGATATGGTACTCTTGCCTACTATTGGTAGACATTTGACTTTGGCGGTTATTATGTGCACAGAGATCTTTTGAAGAATCTGACGCAACATAAGGATGAGGATCTTCTCAAAGGTCAAGCAGTTAAAAACCAGAAGGTATAGTGTACCAGATGTCACAGGCGATAACTTTAGTTTTATCTTCTTACTATTGTTTTTTTTGGTTGTATATGCACACGTCATGTTGCTTCAATTAAAAGAAATTCTGGTTACAGGAAACATAAATGGCTATTATGTGATTGGAAGTTATTTATTCCCCTGTATGTTTTCCATTGATATCTATGTTGTATCTCCAATAGAAACTATACGATTGAGTTGCATATAAACTATACTTCTATTGCTTCTTGGCTTGCCAATGGCTGAAATTTTAGCTATAGTGCTAATATCATTTACTTGATTATTCTTTTCAAGTAATATGATGATTGACTAGTAATTCGATCTAGTGTAGTACATGATTAATGACTTGCTGATCTCCTACTTGAATTGTCCAAGCTTGTCTTACGTAATTGTCAAAATTATGTTATTGACTATCAAAATAAATAAATTGTGTTTTTAACTTTTTCCTTTTTTCTCTCTTTAAATTTCCCAAAGGCTCTCTGGGACAAGACACTTGAGCTAAGATTCTTGCTGCAAAAGGCTTTCTCGAACGCCAATAGACTTCCACAGGTTCATTGGGTTTACCATTTTGTTTCAACACCAGCACTAGATTCATGATATTGACTAATTGAACTTAAATGCATGTTGATCGCCTGCAGGAACCAATTAGGTCTTCCTTTTGTGATTCGGAGGACACAGTTGAAGATGCATATTCAGATCTCATTGCCTCTTCCAGAAAAACCTTGGATTCCATACTGGCATTGCAAGAGGTACAGTGAGAACAGTTACCTCATAGTCAATTTTCTTTTGGAGTAACAAAAGATTAGTATGCTTTTCTTTTGCTGGAAACCTGACCATTGCTCCTCCCTAGCGGTCCCATTAGGTGATAGGTTGCCACTTTGATATCCCAATATATCCTAAACACGTCACTGATAACCATATTGCAAGCACCTCAATAAATAGTTTAACCATGATCCGTAGCAATATTCTCTTGTCAAATGCTCTACAAACTTCAAAATTGTTGTCTTGTAATAAAAATTTTTAAACCTGGGTTGAACAAAGTCAACTGATTTATTGATTGTTGTGCATAGTGGATATATGTCTCGTGAAGTAGGATGAAGGGAGTGTTATCTTTTGTTCAGATTAATACAATCCAGCTTTGCTTATATAACCAATTATTAAAGCACATTTTGCCATTTGACAGGTACTACTGGAGAAGAATCCATCAATTACTAAATCAATGGATGGTATGACATATAGCTTTGATTTTGCAGAACTTGAAGAGCTGCCCCCATACAAAAAATTTGAGTGTTAAATGTTCTTTACTCTTGAGTTTTTTGAAAATCTGAAGTTCCTTCTTGAAATAATCTAATAATAGTAGTAGTAAAATATTGGTAAAATTAGGATGTAACAGGATGCTCTTTGTCAAATCTGATCCTCAACTCAAGGTATTGACTACTTGAGAGGACTTGCTTTAAGAAACCAAATAGATTAGGTTATACAGGGTCAGATATTTGCTAGATTTTCAAGACCTGCAAAAGAAACCGATTGCTTCTATGTTGCAGCTCTAAACAGTGATCTCTAAGTAGAAGTTCTATAATACCCTGTTGTCTGTAATTAACTGAAAAAGAATTCCTGGAAATCCTTTCATATGCCACCATATTTGGTAATGTTTCCAAACTGGAAAATCAAGTCCTGGACCTTTTGCACATCTTTCATATTTAAGGGCCTAATGACCATCAATTTTCCTCATAGCTCAAAGACAACATATGCATCTTTAGGAATTAACATATTCACTGGTTGTTGTTTCTGTAATTTTCTTTCCTGAAGTCAATTCTGGTAAAAGGTCGAAGCTTTTGGAAGATTCTGTAAAGTCAGGTGAAGTTGATGATGATTGGCAGAAGATTTCTCAAATGCATTCAAGGTAAGAATGTTTAACTGGGGCTTATTGTCACATCCCTTGTTTTATAGCTGTCTGTCAATTTTTGTTATTGCTTTAGATCACGATCTCAATTTGTTTGCTACAAGATATACATGTTTTATATGACAAATCAGGAGGAACTTCCAACATTGTAACAGTTAAAACTAGGAAGAAGAGTGTGATTTAGGTGGAAATTCAGCCAACACAGCCAGTAGATGTTTATCAGTGCTCTACTTATCAACAAAGAAAAAGAAATTACAGGTGCCACAATTTTGGTGGCCTAGGAATTTAAGGGGATTGGCATGTATTATTCCTGGAAGCTAAGCCTGAACTCTTTTTAAGCAGAACATTAGTTATCTGGGCTGGGCTAGAACACCAGTATAGCCTAAGCTGGATCACATCATTGGCAGAATGTGAATCGACAATACCTGATTCTTTGTAACTGTCTTTTGTCAAATTTAAAACACGGGTATGATTTTGAACGTGAACCAAATTTTGGTATAATAGTTTATTTGAGCGAAATATTCGCATGCAAAGTGCATTTCTCTTTGTGTTTTACTCTAAATCTAAATGAGCAAGAGAGTGGTGCTGGAAGAGGCTAAGGCCTAAGTGGGAGAGGTAACAGAATTGGGTGGGTGCAATCTTCACTTTGTTCTACCTCGTATTCCTTGCACACTTTCAAGTTTCCATTGCCTATGAGCAAGGAAAAACCAATTTCTTTTCATTTATCTTATTTATCTCTTCCCAGGACCTATGTGTCTACTCCATGGATGCCTTTGTCCATCTGTATGACATGTCTGAATGTGCAGTTCCCCAAGAGCAAGATAAGACTTGTGTCACAGTTAACTTAAAACTCTAAGAGAAATACAAGTTATCTTGTTCTTATTTATTTTCTACTATTCCCAAATATGTATGCCTTTACTCCATGTCTGTGCCTGTCTGTCTGACATGTCTTGTTCTAGAGAGCTGAGAGCAAAATAAGAACAATGCGTATGTAAGTTCCTGTTTAACCTTATACTCACCTCAAGTCACATTTTATATGAGAGTCTATGAAGAGTATAGGATACTAATTTGACTTGGCAATATATTAGTCATAGTGCAGAGCATATAAAGCAATGGTCGAGAAGTTAGCTGGCAGAAATAAATATCATACCACACTTTAAAACTTGGAATTTGGACTTCTTGAAGGTTCTGAAAGTCATGTAGAAATGAAATTGGTGTCAAATATTTTTGGTCCTCCCAAAATTGAAAGACTCGTACAAATTGGGATAGAGCAAGTATAAGTTTTCATTTGAATTAATGAGGGCTAATTAAGATAGCAATTTACTTTTACCATTTGATTGTTGAGCTAAACACAACTGGAAATCAAATGAAAAAGGAGGGGAAGAACCTTGATCGTAACATCATCAAGATTTTTAATCCATGTTGGCGTTGCTAATTTAATTGGCTAAACCGGAGGGTGTGGAAACTTGGGGCCACAAGTCCTCGAATGTTGTAGATTACCTTTTCGATTGCTTTTGTTCTAGCGATTATTTCTCATAATCTATCGCATTCTTCTAAGCAATAGGTTGGATCTTGCTTCCCCTGTGAAGAATTAGGTTCTGCATCCATTATTAGTGTTGATCTGGAGTCAGATTTTATATACATCTTTGTTAGGAACAAAATCTGCATAACTACGAGCATTTTCTTAACTCCAAAAGTTAGGTTCGAGAGTAGCTAATACCCTGCCTTTTCTCAGCATTGCATTCTCATGTGATAAGTTTGTTTTTCCATTTCTCCCTTTGCTAAGTAGATTGGCCTGTTATTGGCAATTCTTGTGTCATAGGATGGCTGCTTTTAGGGATAAATCGATAGATAAATGGCAGAGAAAGACCCAGGTGACCTCTGGTGCTGCCGCGATCAAAGGCAAATTGCAAGCATTTAATCAGGTTTATTTCTGGGACTTGAAAGATGCTATGTACAGCAATGATCACAATGTCTTGAATTAATGTTGTGATATTGTACAGGATATTAGTCAACAAGTAGCTGGTTATATGAGAGATCCTAGCAAAATGATAAAAGGAATGCAGCAAAGTAGATCGGCAGTTGCACTATTTGGAACTGTAAGTCTAACTTTCTGAGTTGATTTGAGGACGGCTATGTTTCTTAATGTTTATGACAATTTTTTTTTCTGTTTTCCTTGGTTTTGATTTATGTGCCTGCTTTTATGCAGGTTCCAGATGCTACTGGCAATGGAGAGGTATCAATGTGTTATTTATGCATTTTGTCAGTTTTTGGCCCTGAATAGTGATGCTGTTAAAGTCCAATTGATAAGAGTAGACCAGTAAATCTCCTTGTTGAATGTGTTGCTTAGACAAATATAGGCATGCTAGCTTTGTCAGGTTTATGCAATTGGTACAACAGTGGAAAATGTCATTCTTCATGTACAAATGCATTAATTTTTGCTTGAGAATGCTCTTGCATGGATAGTGTTTCTTTAGAAAAAAAAGCACGTCTCATTATCCTTAACTTGGATCAGGGAACAAACATGGATGGTGATCCAGAGCTTCTGGATGACTCTGAATTCTATCAGCAATTGCTGAAGGAGTTCTTTGAGGCTGTAGATCCCGCATCATCTGGTAAGTTGAACAACCCCCTCCACCTCTGCAAAATAATCTGGTTATGTTTCAGAGGTACCACCTTCCTCTATCTATGGTGATTTATGTTATTAGGGAAACGTGGTTATCCTCACCTTTGATGTGATACCTTCAACATCATGTTCAATTTTTTTCCGTCTTTCTCCTATGATTTTGACCATCACATGTCAGCTATTGGTATCGTTCGATGTGAAATGGTTTTTTTAGGTTACTATGTTGCTTGAAGAATGTTGCCTGCTTTCTTCACATGCATTCTGTATCTGTCATTTTCTGAAAGATCCCTGCTTTTACTCGAATTTGCATGTATACAGCATGAAATAAGTTTATAAAGATTACAGCTACAGATGAGCATTCTCAGAAAATGTATTTATACTGTGTTTGGCTGAGAATGCATTTCTAGGCTTTTTTGCTTCCTGGAAAAAGAACACCTTAAACTAACCAATTGTGTATCAACTACAGAAACAGCATTCTATGCATTGAAGAGACTACAAACAAAGAAACGAAAAATTGTTGATCGTCGTGCTTCAAAGAGTCGTAAAATCCGGTAAATCATTATCGATTATGTTGTACAAGGTTGCATTTTGATTTCCGGGATTATAAAGTTCGATCTTTGTTCCTGCAGGTACAATATTCATGAAAAGATTGTCAATTTTATGGCTCCTAATCAGCCTGTAAATCTTCCAGAAATGGCCCCCAAATTGTTTGAGAATTTGTTCTCAGGTGGCTCTACCCATAGGCCACTTGCTTAAGGCCCCCCAGAACCGAAGGTTCCTAGAGTTGTTCCATTAGATATAAAATATGTAATTCAAATAGTTATTACTTTGTACTAATATTAATGATAGGCACAGATCTTTTTAACTTTTTTCTTGTCAGTTTGTTGTTTGGGTCGAGTTAATTATAGATGAAAGTAATATTATCTTTGGACTAAAATCTTTTTATAGATGAAAGTTAAAGCTGCAGTCACATCGTTTTTCTTTCATGTTATTCAATTTTCCCCCCAAATTTTCTGGTTTTTGCAAGTTCTTTCTTGCTAATTAAAACTGAAAGAAATTGTGCCAGTTAGAAAATTAACTTGCTCTGTTACTACATGTTATTTTCTAAGTGTCTACAGCATAATATTATTAGCCTTTCTTAAATATCGAATAAAATGATAACTAAACAGTGATAATACATGTATCCTATTTCATATTATAATCATGAAATGTACAACTTTACCAACTAAACAGCATAACATAGTAACAATTTATTCAACCTACCGTTGTGTTAATGCAGAGATTATTTTTCTAATCAGTCCAACCAAACATCCATTGCATATTTGATTCATCAAGAAGTTTTGAGGAAGTACTTTCAAAGCAAAACCCCAAATTTGTTTGTGTCGTCAATTTTTTTTACCAAACTTCTCATTTGCATGAGAAATCTAGCAACATCACTCACAATTATTCAACGATATCAGGCAACATCGATTGAAAAATTATCAGAGCTTTCAAGTATGGGATTAAATTTTCGACTGGGATTAATCAGAACACCTGTATACCATGCTGAACATAAATACCACTCCTGTTTTGCAAGAGATGGACTCGCAATATGTCAATCAGCTTAAATACAAAGATAAATGAGTCAAAGACATGGCAGTGTATCTTATGGGCGCGTATACACGGGGACAATGCTGCACAGGATTAGGGGAATGATATGCATGATGGTGCTGGGCGGGGTGGGAGGTGGGGGTAAAGAACACGCTATAGATGGGGTGATGGGATTTGAATGGTTTGGGAGCCAAAAAGAAATAATTGAACCGATGAACTTTTGTCAATCTTTTTGCTGCTACAGCCCATTGTCCTGAGCTCTGCTTCTCCATCGGCCCCCCCTCATCCATCACTCCTGATCATCTCATTTCTAAATCATTCGCACAAAGTGCTTTTTACAAGTTCTTCAGAAATCAGTTAAATGGGAGGTGACCGCGTCTGATGTGCAATGCATTCTCTCACATCCCTGTTTCTGTTCTGATGGAAACAACAGAGCTAAATGAAAATCAAGCAGCAAAGGTAAACCAGGGCGGGGTTTGGGAGCTTTTTCAAGGGGCAGGATCGGGCAGGGTGGAACCAGAGGAGATCAAAGGGGCAGAAGATCCAGAGGGCTATGCTTATACCTTCAATGCAACTGCTACTATAAGCTCCCTTCAGTAGATCTGCCGCTCCCAGAGGCGTACTAGATTCGCTGATCGTAAAACTTTAAGCATAAACTTTTCCATCAATATTCCACGAATTAAGTGATCTCATGCAAACTATGTCGCAACATCAACAAGAGACATCCTGGCCGAAACCGACCATCTCCAATGCTTATATCAGAAACCCAAATAATGACACAACAAGAAATTGTCTACATTGTGTATATCAATCATCTGATTGAAAAGATGTATGAGAAAGACCCCCTTTTGCTTCTACATCTGTGGAGCTGGATAAGACTGACCATAGTAACCGGGAGCTTGAGGGTTGGTTGATGTGTAGACTTGTGGGTATGATGCCATCATATGAGCTTCTTGGTTACTGCAAATACAAGGATAGACTATTGTCATTCCACCAACTAGCAAAGTAAATAGTCTACAACCAGTGGATAAGAAATCCTAGCAAACATCCAAGTTACTGACCAAAAACCAACTCTGAAAGAGCTAATGATTAGGTCCACAGGAGCATGAGAAAGAAATGTCATAATCACCCTTAGGGTCAGTATCAGACTGTCAACTTAACTGTAGCAAAATTTTCGCTCATTTTACTATGACAAAAAAAATTACCAGAAACTTTTTGATACTTGTAATGGGATAACAATCAGCTTTTACAAGGACAATTTGTATGCAACTTACCTGTTCATATAAACTCCATGACCATGATTATATCCTGGCATCAGCGTAGCAGATGTGTTGGGTCTGCATCAAGCAACATTGAAAAGTTAGATGCCAGACAGGAGTCTTAAGCTATTTATTTAAAACTTAACCAATTATGAGTTAGGGTACACAAAAAATTACATTTGTTGTTGCATCTGCATTGAATGTTGCAAATGCATCGACTGTTGCAGCTGCATAGACTGCTGCTGGAGCTGCATTGTATCCTGTAACTGCTCACCACCAGCTTGTAACATCAACTGGGAATAGACATATTCATCAACTCTTTGCTTTGCAAGGGCGACCTGTTAAACAGAAAAATATATTAAACACGATTGGAATCCCTTGATATCTCATTGATTGACCTTTTCCAAAGGTATTTAAATTACAAGAGTCTAGTCAAAGATCTTTATGCTTATTCTAAGACTAAGTACTCCAAAGACGGTTCCATTTTAAAAGCAATATTATCAAATGAAACTAAAGGGTGACATACAACTGCAGCTCACCAAAAAGAAGTGAGACATAGAAACAAAGTTTCACCTGTTGTGCACTACCACCAAGATGAACTTGTCTTTGTTTCTGCTCGCCTTTCCCACCATGTACCTGCAAAGCAAGACCACGAACATTAAAACAACAAGAGACGAATCCAAAAGATCTGACAAGGCAATTTATGCACCTTAATTGTCGCTCCAGACTCTGCACGGATCCTTGAAATATTGGAGCCGCACCTTCCAATCAACCCACCAGCTAATGATTCGGGAACTAGCATAGTCAGATTTACATATTCAGCTGCAAGAGTGTAGTCCCAAGGATGATGTTATTATTATAACTATACAACTCAAATTTCATATAGCATCAAGTGTATCAGTCCAGAAGCTCAAATATACTATAAGAGAAGATTGATTACCTGAAGATGGATCCACATGTGGTTGAGGTGGACGAGAATAACCAAGATTGTAAGTCGGGCTGATCGAAATTACTTGTTTAGGGGGGTTATCCCTGTCAAATATACATATTAGGATTAAATAGTTTTAGAATGATAAAAAAAGCTTAATTATGCCAATTAAAATTTATTAAACCTCCTTGATTAAAAAAAATTACTAAACCTCAATTGACAGCCAATTTCTACCACAGCTCTCAAGACCGCAGGGATGTCTCCAGCAAGCTGAATTGGGAAGCAGAACAAAAATAAACAAGCTTAAAATGCTAAAGCTCTTAAAAGGTAGAAATAAGCTAAAAACAGATAAGTCCTAGACAAAACAAAAATCTCCCCATACAGGAAAGACAAAATCCCAAAACTGCCAAAGAAAATTCAAGCTAACAACAGACAAATGAACAGTGACTAAAGCTATATAGGTTATACAGGACACGTGATATCCCAAAACTGCCTAACAACTTCAAGTTAACAACAGACAAATGAACAATGATTAAAGCTACAGTTGACAGAGAACCCTTGAAAGCATGTGATAAGTCGAATACATGTGCAAATAATGCTAGAAACTTAACCGAAGTTAGTTGAACAATAGCTCTTTTTTATAAGATTTGCCTGTTTTCTTTTTTTGATGAAGATTTGCCTGTTTTCTTTTAAGGTAAAATAACTAACATTTGATTTTAAAAATAACTATATCAATGATGGGGAAACACCGTTGTACAAGCAATACATCAGAAAGTAGAACCAACAAAACTATAAGGTTTTACTTGGGTAATACTTAGTTCTACTTTGGCATTGCTGAACAATTGGTGGAGTATCAGGAATAGAGGTGGGGAGGAGGACTGGTGGAAGATTATTCCTGCTTGCATTTGGTGGAAAGTGTGGAAAGAAAGGAATGGTAGATATTTGAAGGCACTAGCAGTCCTATCGAGAAAATTAGGATGAATTGTCTTAGCTTGTTTTTTTTTTTTTGGGTGTAAGCAGAATATGTGGGGGGGAATAGGAGAGTTAGTATATTGAATTGGCAATGTATAATTGTATAGGGTTCTGGTCAGGGGTTTAAGCAACCTTTCGGTGCTTGTAAAGTTTCCAACTTAGCACCTTTTTCTGGGCTGGCCAAGGTTTTATTGAATAGAACTGTTACTTGTCTCAAGAAAATTATAAGGTTTTCTATGACAGACATCCAATGTTTCATACATAGTGTTTAACATTTGACTGCTATATACTACACTATCTACCTCAGAAATGAATGGTTTAATATGACACCTATCGGACTGTAGTTTATCGAAGAAACCATAAGTACACCGAATGGGTGAAACATAGACATGCAAACAATTTAGGATATGAACTGGCCAACTGTACCAACTTCTCACCTGTACTACACGGTCAGACTCATGAGCAGATGCACACAAAGGCAACTGATGTTGAGCAAGAACTGTGATCGTTGCTCCAGAAGAATTCCTCAAAGTTCCAATATTTTGACCAGACATTCCTATCAAACCACCTGCTTGAGAACCAGCAATCAAAAACCTTACCGTGTTTGCTGCCACATGTCCAGCACCAACTTTTTGCGCGTCAAGGTTGCCATCATCCTATCATGGTAAAAAATATAGGGCAAGGATCAGTTCCCCCTGGGCAAGCTCTCATGGATTAACCTTCAAACAACAAGCAGAATCATACATAGCAGCTGTGACAACCTTGTTCAAGAAGAAGATGGTTCAACTTTTATCTAGAAACCTACATGACTTATTAATTAATATACATAAGCCACTCTCAAGGCAAAGATATTAGAAAGAGAGAAAATCTTAATGGCTTAGCCAATAAATCTCCTCCCCCAGGAGTATAAATGTAAGATCCAAGAGAGTATCACAGAGGATATAATCATGGTCTCTCAAAATTGGTTCCCAAGATCGCACTATATATGTTATCAATATAAAGATACACACTATATATGTATACACACACAAAAGATATCAGGACAAGAGGAATCACCAAAAACAGATGGTCCAGAAACAGTTGGCAGAGTAATTGATGTTGAAGGGCTTTGTTTTTTATTTTTTCAAAAGTTGTACACCCAGAGATATTGCCACACTTATGGCAAAACTGGAAATAATTGCGGAATGAGAATAAGAAAGCAATCCTTAAGCCTCCAAAAACAGACAAAAAGACTTAAGTTTTGGCACCAGACGCAGGAAAAAGATTCATAAATTTATTGTAAAGACACACCAGCTATAACAAGGATTAGACGATAAAACAGTTTTTGTGTAATTGGAAGATCAAAAGGTCATATAATAAAATGTAGGAAAGAAGACCAAAAACATACTGTATAAAACATCTCTTTGCTAATATATAAACAGGAAATGCTCAAAGTAAATGACTTAATATGTTATCACTCATAAATCATGTTACCTTTAAAATAAGTGACACAATTTGATGAAGGGCATTCTCCGCGTCACTGAACATATCATCATTGTCTTTGGAGCTAATGATAATTACTCGCTCTTCATGACGCTGCAAATACCAAATGCATAACAGCATAAGTAGTGTTATTAAAAGTGAGTGATGAAAGCAGGAAGCGAAGCTAATCGCTTTTTTGCAGTGAAGAAAGGGAATGGTGAAAAAGAGAGCACTTCAATTCCAGAAGCTAGAAGCAAGACTTCAGTAAAAAGCAAAGCGAGCTTTTCTGCTGAAGCGCCTAGTTTTTTTTTTTTTTATAAAAAAAACACAATAAAATTGCAAAAACACTTCAAACATTTCCTTATGTTCCACTTCTCTTGTTGCGACACTCTTTCAAGTGACGGCAAGGTAAATTTTTCATGTCCTCTTATTCTCTTCTTCTTTTCTCTGTTTCTCTGCTAAGCTTGCTGTTAGTTTTTTTTTTCACAACTTGCAGTCTGCAATTTTCTCTTTCTCTACTTTGTATTTCTTTTTGTTATGCTCAGTTTTTTCTCCATTTTCTACAATTTTTCCTCTTTTTTGTAAATTTTTTTGTTATTCTGTGTCTGTTTTTTCTATTGTTCCATTTTTTTCTTGTAGTAACTTCTATTTACTTTTAAATTTAAGAATTGAAAGATTTGCTTTATATGTTATTCCTATTGAACTGTTGGATATCTATCTATGCATATTTAATATTTTTTCGTTTTTGTACTAAATAGTGCTTTAGTTGGAAAAGACGTGTGCCTGCTTTAGGTTTCTCGCTTGGGTGAAGTAAGCCCTTGTCCCCTTTTCCACTTCTCATTCTCCAAAACACTGACAGAAGTAAATTCTCTATGCTTAGTCTGACATTGAGTAATTGAGAACCAAAACCAACATGCCAAACAACAACTAAGCCTCAATCCTAAAAACTCAAATTGCAGCAAGTTATATGAATCCTCACTGATCTTCACTCGAGCTCATCTCATACCAACACACTTCATTGATCACTAGGCAATTCAGCCAGCAGTTAAATAAAAATAATTTCTCAAATTCCTTCAATTCAACGATTGTTTGTCTTGAATTTTCTCAATTAGATTCCAAAAATTCTCAAACTTCGACAAAAGCAATTGCAAAATAGCCCTAATTTTGGCATACAATCAATTTCGAGCTTCCAAGAATTTAACAATTAATAACACAAAACATCAAGACAGAACAAGAAATGGCATAACTCACAGCGATAGCATCAGCAACTTTGATAGTAGCTTTAGTTTCTTCACGAATCTTCTGTATACGATGCCCTGCTTTACCAATAACTTTCCCGATCTGTCTGGACGGAACAACAATACGGTACACTACATCTTGAGAAACCTTAACCCGCTTCTTCAACGGCGGCACATCGTCACCAGACAAACCAGCCTCGTCCGTGGCGGCGGAAGCGTATTCCTCCCGTGAACGTTTAGCGGTGGCCGAACGATTCGTTTCATCATCTGACGGTCGAGAAACAACGGCGGCAGCCGACGGTGGGGATCCCGGAGGAGGAGGATTAGGGCTAGGGTTTATGGAGGTTTCGATTTGCTGCGAATTAGCCATTGGAGGATAATAGGACAGGAAAGGGAAGAGTGAAGAAAGATGGAGGGAGATGAAAGAGAAAGATATAACAAAGTTTTATATATTTTTGTTTAGTGTTTGGGTTTGACAAAATTATCAAAATGGTCCTTCAATGTATGAGGTTTAGTCTCATTTGGTCCTTAATGAATAAATATATAATGAAAATAATTCTTAATATATTTTACCATAATGGTACTAAATTATATTTAACCAATGGTAAGTTTTGATGTCAAAATATGAGAGGTCTTCAACATCTTCCTCCACACACAATCTATTTAATTTAAATCTAAAATATTTTAGACCTTTTTTTTTGTCTTTATTTGAATATATTTTTTTTATAAAGTTGTATTTTTTTAAAATTTTATTGCTCTATAAAATTCTTTTTGGATGATTTTTTAAACTTAAGATTAATTTTTTATGTAAGTTTTGAATTGAATTGAATATTATAAAACTGTAATTTATTTATAACGTAAAATGTACTTTGATATTAACAATTAATATCAACTTACTTTATTTTGTGAACATTACTTTTAAAAAAAGATAAATAGTGTTTTTCGACCTATTGAAAATGACTAAAAATATTTCCTCCTATTTATCGAATCAAATTTGTGAATTAAAAAAACTCATATATATATATAACTTAATAGAAATGACTCAAAATGACTTAAAGAAAGAAATGATGGATCAAACATACAAATACTAATATTACAGGGATGATACTGCAACTTCTTCAATTGTTCCAAAACAGTCAAAACCCACTGGCGATCCCTTGTGCAGTTCAGTTCAAGAAAAGCCGACAAACTCACCGGAATGTCCTCCGTCAATACTCGCCGGAGGTAAACATTTTTCTACTGAATTCTCTATAGAACTACTGAAACGCTACTTCCCAACCCAATCACCAGAAATGCTCTCTCGTTGTAAAACCCCAACACTTCAATCCCTCTGTGTAACTCTCAAGCTCCAATTTTTCTCTACAAATACACACCAAAAGCTTCCAACACTGTCCAAGATTCCAGCAAAATATAGGCCCCAAGCGATTTTACAAGCTCAAGAAGTACTCACTGAATACTTCCATTGCACTAGATCCTTACCCTTCTGTTTTGCTGAGTACATGGGTAAAAACTCGCGATTTTCCCTTTTGGCTCTTGTTTCTAAAGTCCCATTTTCTCGTAATCGGTTTCCCAATTCCATTCAGAGGTTCTTAAGGTACCACCCCATTAATGAATTTGAGTTTTTCTTTGAGAGCATTGGTATAAATCACGTAGAAATTAGTTCTATGTTGCATGTGAACAAATGCTTCTTGTGTGAAGACAGTAAAGTTTTTGATGCTGCTTGTTCTCTTGCTTGTTATGGTTTCCCCTGGAACAAATTGTGTATTTTGTACAAAGGGGATGTTTCAATTTTTGGTAAAGAGCCTTATGAATTGGAAGAGAGGCTTTCGTATATTGAACAATATCGGTTTTGTAATGTTGCTGTTATTGGTATTTCCCTAGCTTTCCCATATGTCCTGGGTGAAAAGAGTGAGGATGAAATTGGTATGCTGTTTGATGATTTGAAAAGGGTGTTTCTGGATTTTGATCTTGCAAGTTCTGTAGAGGGAAATGTAAATGCTTGGTTTGAGATTTGTAGGAAAATTGCAATGTTTTATGAATTGGGTTGTGAGAAAGGGAAGATTGGTGAATTGATGGGAAGAAATAAAAGCATTTTTGTTGATTACTCTGAAGAGGTTTTGGCTAAAAAGATTGATTTTTTTTGTAGACTAGATGTGAGAAAAGAAGAGATTGGACTTTTAGTTCTATCGAAGCCTGAGATTTTGAGTTTTGATTTGGAAGTTCGTATGATTTCGACGGTAGGATTTTTGAAACATTTTGGATTGGGTGTAAATAAACGAAAATTGATTGCCCAAACATACCAATACATTATGGGTAGAAATAGAATAGCTAATGTACCTCATGTTTTGAGATCATTGGATCTAAATGAATGGTTCTTTGACAGACTAAAAAATGGTGGTCATGGTCTGTTAGGTAACTATGTTATTGGCAGTGTTGAAGATTTTGACAAAGATTATGCAGAGCATTTGCAGAAAATTCAGGCGACGAGAACACCCTTTCATACCCTTCGTAAATTAAATTTCTTGCATGGGATTGGTTTTGGAGAAAACAAGGTGACTATGAAAGTGTTGTCTCTGTTGCATGGTCCAGGTGATGAGTTACAGGAACGGTTTGATTGCCTACTTCGTGGTGGAATTAAGTTATCGACGCTCTGCAAAATGCTTACAACGTGTCCAAAGATTCTGAACCAGAAAGCTGAATTTCTTGAGCAAAAAATAAAATTTCTTTTCCTGGATATGGGATTATCACAGGAGGAGCTTTGTGCTTTCCCATCCTGTTTATGTTATGACTTGGAGAAGAGGATTATGCCCCGTTGCCAATTCCATAAGTGGCTTAGAGAACAGGATTGGTGTCGATATAAATATTCTCTTGCAAGTATTGTTGCCACTAGTGATAAAATGTTTATGGCTCGCATCTCTGACATTCATCCAGATGCCCCTAAAAAGTGGTCTGATAGTTTCTCAAAGGAAAATGACTCAATAAGTTGCTAAGGCACATCAGAGTGCTTATTGTTGGTCAATCTTTTAGATGGTTATCAAATGAAAAGATTTTGACTTGTACATCCTTCTTGTTTTATTGCTCCTGATAGCTCATTGTGAGATTTTAAAACAATTGCATGGCTTGTGACTGAAACACAAGATGTAACTATCACGTTGCCATTATAATTAAAAGTGCAAATTATCCAGATTTATCAGCACAAGTTTGATCTATGCTGTCTGAAGGAGTAAATTTGTGTTAATAAGTTTTGTAAAATCAGAAGCAGGAATTGTCCATTGACTAACAAGTTGTTTCCTTTGTTTTCATTTTTCAAAAAATGGTAGTAGTTCAACAATGAAAGGAAGATGGTTTCAGTGTCAAAGGGCCATATATTAATATCTTCTTGAGTGATTGTGATGAAATATGCTCCAAATCAGATTTTTGTCTAACTGGAAAGAAATGCCTTTTTTGTGTTTCCAGTTGTATCTTGCGAGTGGGACTAAGGGGATACATTGAAAACTATCTGCAGTTAAGTTGATCAGTTGAATACTATTAATATTATGGAATATCAATGTACTTCAGGGACTACAATGCTGCTGAAAGTGTGCCTTTCACTTACAACTTTGATATAGATAAGTAGTAAAAAGAAAAACATCTCCCTAGAACGTGAGCATTGTGTTAAACTTATCTAGAAGCTCAGCAGGTGCTTTTTTCTGTGTTAGCCTGCAGGTCATTTCCTGCTTGCAATGGCTCAAACTGGCTGGGGAAATAAGTTTAATATCTAACAAAGAAGCTCTGAAGAGACGGGTGAGTGTTTCTGGTATCTAAATCTAACTCTTCTGTTCATGCATTAATAATATTCTGTATGTGAGCATGATAATAACAGTCACAATATATTGGCAAGTTGTCTTTATATACTTATATCTATGTAAAGTACAACTAACTATTAAATCACATGTTTAATAGTATCTCTTTAATGCCAAAAATCTTCCTGAAGGATTAATTTCACAATTTCAAGTTGCAGAAAAGGAGTAGGAAAGGAAGCAAGTTCACTTTCTCCTCATCAGTTTGTTTGCCTTTACAAAGACTTGTCTAATATTAGCATCCTATATTGTAATTATTCTTTCCCTAGCTTGTGTTGATTATGGTGAAAGTTACAGTCCCTTAGCCCTTAGGGGGATCTGCTTATTGATGAAAGTTACTACCTCCTAAGTTTGAGTAAGGGGTTCACACTTCACACACTCTTGCATATTCAGAGATATTGATTACAGAAAGAGGCCTGATGGACACGGTATATACCAGCCATTTACTTCCTTTATTTCCGCTGGTTTGACATGTTTACTTAGTTTGTTTCAGTTGTAAGTCGAATCCTTATGCATTTTTGTTTTCTGCATCACTACTTAATCTATTTCCACTAGTAGTGTAATTTACTGGATGAAGATGAGAAAGTCTCAAAGATTTGATGAGACTAAAAGAACTCTTACTGATAATTGAGACCCTTGCGCTGGTGATTTACTTGAGGGCTGCAGTACACCTGTTATGGATGAAACACGAATATGATAATGATTCTTTTCCAGTTGATGTGCTAACTTGAAACTTGTAAAGATCCCTAAAGATTAACTTCGAGGTTTTATCTCTCTGATTGTGTTCCTTAGATTCATTTGTTGTTGTTGACAACTACATCCAAATGGAGATACTGTACCTACTTTAGTTTGGTAACACAGCTTGTATAATTTTAGAAAACTTATTTGCAAACCGCTGTCTCCTTTGTCTTTGTTTCTTCTGTTTCTGAAGACATAGAAGTAACTATTTTGATCTTTTGAAGATTAGCTGTGCATTGATATTCAGCTGGATGTATTTAGTTCTCTTTGAAACCATTGAATTTTATATACTATTTTGAAGTGTGTACTGTTTTCACTTATATTTCCATTATTGAAACCTTGAGTTTATCATATTTGTAATTACTAATATTCTTGTAGCATTACTTTTCTGGATGTCCATTTATCTTAGACAGAGGTGTTAAATGAGCGAATTGTACTATATTTTGAGCAAGTTCAAATGGTTTGAATCTATAGATAGTTAAGTCATAATAAATCAAAGTTACTTGGCTCAAAAGTAAAAATTCTCAAGACTCAGGAGCATCCTATTTGGACACCACTATTTTAACTCATATCCACTTTTTAATTTTCTTTTTGCACATCTACTCGCTTTTGGAACAACTTCATACATGTTGAATATGTACAGAACTGATAAAGTGAATGCTCGAATTCTTGTTCTCACACTCGCTAACTTGGCTAAGTTTGTGTACTTACAACACTCTACAACGATAACCAAGCAAATATGATTGAGTTCGGCCACAAATGGGCAAAGTTCATGCAAAAATAACTGAATTTTACTGATATGAAATTCAAACACCGCATGTCTTAAGTTGTTTCAACCATGCAAAATTGTTGCGCATGAATTATTTTTTTTAAAAAAATTACAACGAAACATGATCAAACGCTCACTTACTTATACGGGTTCTGCTGACAATGAGCCCAAAACTTGTTTTTACTTTGGACCAACAGTGAGCCCAAACGGAAAGCCCATAGAACAAAGCCGAAATCGACTACTAAGCTCCTTACGACGCCGGTGATCGGACACGATGAAGCGGTAATGAACCAAAATGAAGAAAACGCCGCCGTTGACGGCACGTCACGATACCGATGGTGGGCCGCTGCGAGTACAGGTCAGTTACTATGGGGAATTTACGCTTATAGGAGAGGGTTTGCCGGCGAATGTCGAATGATGCCACTTAAAGCCTTCGCCGTCGCCTCGCTTTTCGTTGGCGCGACCGCCTCCGCCTCTATGGCTTCTCTTTGCGCCTGCGGCATCCACTCGGTAAATTCTCTCTTTGCGCTTACTTCTTTAATAGACTAAAGAAATTTGTCATTTTTTAATAGTATTATTTGGAGTTCAGTTGACTAAAGCTAAACTGACTATGTACTGCAATCGGTAGGGGTTAGAGTTGTTAAGGTTTATGTATTTGTGTGGAGGAATTTGGTATTCAACTGACATTTGAAATAAATACTCCCTGTGACGGCATGGAGTTAAGATTCTAAGCTGTGGTGTTTATTGTTCTTTTGTGCTTTCCTCTGTTTACCACACCTTTCTGGAGTCCTTGGACATTAGAATGAACAATTGCTAAGTGGTTGCTTGAATGGAGATCCTATTTATTACTCAGTTGGAATAAATCAGAAGGTCTTTTTTTTGACCTCCTAGCCATTCTTCAGGAAGGTGCTCTTTTTGTGGCAGAAAAAGGAAGATTGGAAAGAAAACTGAGGTTTACGATGGTGTTATTGTGCATTGTGTTGCATGGTAGTTAACTTCTAAGCTACAACCTGCTATCTGGGTTCCTATTTTGCTTTATATTACATGATTTTCTATTTTACATGTTTAGGTGAAGAATTCACACTTCTGAGATTTAGTGTTCAAGTTGAGAACTTCAATAATTAGAGTAAGTAAGAATTCAAGCTTGTTTGGGCAATTAGGTTCTGACTTTTAATTATTTGGAACGATTGATAAGGTTTCATGGCCATAGGTCAGAAAGTTCATTAGTAAGCATTATGAACTTCTCCAATTATAGGTTGGATGAAGTTTATTTGCGTTGCTGAGAATAAATTTTGATAGAACCATCTCTCTGTGCTTGGCGACATTGTGAGACTTGGTTTGGGTGCTGGAAATCTTTCTGCTTATACAAGTATTTGGCTGAATGCAATGAATAAGAAATTGAAAGCAGAGGGAAACGATGATTCTTATTGACCGAGTTCTAGCCAGAAAGATGCAGATTACACACCGTAGGTTGATAAGAACTGAGGTTTGGAACCCTACCTAAGTAGGCTTACCACATGTACTTGATCCTGGGGGGGGGGCTCTAATTTCATGAATATATCGTAGAGGGTATTGGGAAAGACTTGGATAGGAAAGTTTTTCAAGGAGAGATGAATCGTTAATGCTTTGTGATGTCTCAAGTTGGTGATATTGGAACTATTTGCTTGCTCTAATGGAAAATAGATTCAGCCCATTGATACAAATTCCTGGAAGTATTTAGGATACACTGAAGCATTTTGGTTAAAGTACTGTAGTGGATTCGCTGAAGTACTAAACGCTTATGCTTCATCAAAGAAAATGAAAGCTTATGGAAGCAGCTCACACCTTCAAGTCCAAGGCAAATTTACTGTGTGATATGAAGAACAAATTTTTAGGTACTTTTTCATCAAGTATAGTGGGATGTCTTGTTGCCTGCTTACGAGTCTAAGCAACAGTTAGAACGATGGATTTGGATAGAATGATTTGCTTGGATTGATGCGTTGTTCTTGATGTTGGTGGTGGTTGTCTTTGAAAGTAGAAAAAAATTGATGCTTTTACATGTGTTACAAATTGGACATGTTCATTGAATGTGGAAAGTATTCAGCTGTTGATATTTGACAAGTTACATGTTAGATTATTTGGTTTTACCTTGTGTTTCATATACTGTTATGTCATTTCATTTGTGTGGGATCATATGATATTGGAAAGAAACCGTGTTTTACTCATATTTTTGCAAGTGTGCACAGCATACACACAAAATATGAGAAAGTTGGACGACATATTTTTCTCTTCATCTTTTTCTATTTATTCATCTTATCATCGGAAAGGATCCTTTCTCCCTCTCCTGTTTCCATTAGATCGAAAAAATTATAAAATCAAACTCTTTTTTTACTAGTATGACGTGTTAAAACCTTGTATCGTGTTACTGTGTTTGTCTACATGAAGCACATTGACATACTTTTTATCACTTGATCAGTTGATCTTAAAGGGTAGGAACTGTGGGAACGGAAAATGCTTATATATAGATGGAGTCCTACAGGAAGAATATATAGCTAAAAATTAGGTATAGTTCAGGTGTAAAATTAGCACCTTTTAACTTCATCCAGTACAAGGCTGGTCAATGTAATTTTTCAACTGCTGGCAAGGTATTCATGCAACAACGCATATATCAATTTCATATTGTAGTTTCTGTACTAAGGGCATGATGTCAGGAACATGGAGGGAGAGAGAAATGCATATAAATGAGCAGTGTCATGCTCAAAGAAGATCAGAAGGGTTAGGTCTAGTTTAGTTGTAAACGTAGTGGTATTTTTATACATATGAGTAGTTACCTGGAGATCGTATGTCTGTTTTCTAGCTACAACACTTGGTATGATCTCATTTGCGCTTGCATTGCTGGGTAGGATTGCGGGCAATCAATGGTTCTAGGCTAAACTGGTCACCTAGGGGATTCATAAATGCACACAGGTGAACACTGGACACCACCATCAAGTTATGACTTGTTTTGTAAGCGAGATGTGAGTTTCTCCAAGAAGATGGAGTTGAGCATTATCGAAGTGAGAAGCTTGGAGGTGTCTAGGCCATTTGAATGGTGTTGAATGAGTTAAAGATTGAGATACTCGCCAATATAAGGCGAGAACACCATAGGACGTGTTTCATGCCTCGTGTGCTGCGTAAGCGACCATTGGGTCAATGAAACCCAAAAAGTTGCATTAAACTTTTTGTTGGGATACGCTTTGACCCTCTTGATAAGTTTCAATCAGTGTCAATTAATCTCCTTTTTTCAGTTTTTAAAATTATGTGCAGTAATTTGTTGCAAAATGCACAGGTGGAAGACATGAAGGTTGTCGGGGAAAGTATAAGAACCGGACTTGGGTTGACACGAAGGGCACGAGAAGACTGACTACTTTAGAGCACTATCGCGAATCAGTAGCCTTAAGACGATTGACCAAGGAAGATCTCCATCTGTGTAGTTTCTTGCTAAACTCAATTCCAAGGGGAGCACATATCCGAAAGGGTATCTACCCCAGGCATGTACCTAAGTAATAAAATGGATGACATTTGTTTTCCTATATACAAGGTTAATTTATACTTAGTGGATAAGTATATCCAACTATGCACTGGCATATTGTATCATATCAACTGCATCTACGACAGCTACAAGAGCATCAGTTGTTTGGGTTTAATTTTTTTCTTCTTTGCTTGAAAAATTACTTGCTTCGCTTAATAAAAAGAGTTAATTTTAGGAATATCAAAGATAAAAATCATATTAACGCTTTATAACTATAGTTTTGCTATTTGCTCTCCATAGGTAAATTATGTTTTCTATGGAGCATTTGATTTGTATAAATAGCAGCGATTTGTATAAATTGAGTGTTAATTCATTTGTCTATGAAAATTGTGTTTGTATATGTATATGGTCTTTGTGTTAGGCTAAAGTGACGAGCGAGATTGGGAGAGAGAGAAGACAATGAGGGGACAGAGGTGAATTTTATATGTATATCAGTTAGATAATTGTATATATGTAAGTACTGTGTATATGTATTAATGAGTGTGTTTGTATATCTGCATGAAATTTGAATTTAAATTTGTATACAATTGAATTGAGTTAAAATATTTGTATTTGTATATCGAATCTCTCTCCCTCTCTTTATACAAATACATTGTATTTGTATAATTTATATTTGTATAAAGCAAGAAAGAGAAAGACAAAAAAGAACATGCATGGGAAGATTTGCATTTGTATAATATATAACTATAACCGTATAAGACGGAGAGATATGAATTTGTATTTGTGTGTATTGTGTCTTTCGCTTTATGCAAACAAAAATAATACATTTGTGTTTGTACAAAGTTAGAGAAGCGATCAAGAGATGACTGAAAAAGGAGAGAGGAGCGAGCGAGAGTCCAGAGAGAAGCGAATGACAAGAAGTATGCTCCAAATTGAAACTAAATAAAACTCTAATTATAATACATTTATTTTGAATTAATAGTTTGGTATAATGCATAATTTTCTCATATTCAATTTTTCACAACTTCTTACTGTCATTCTTTATCCCACAAAATAATATTCTACGCTATTTTTCAAGATAAAAACGTGTCTTGCTAATTTAATACTATATAAAAAGAAAACTTTAATCATGATTAATTTACAATAAGAAGTAACTTTATTGGTGAAAGTGTTTCACCCTTAATCAGCGATCTCTGATTCGAATCTTGGGTATGAAATTTTTTTTATTGGAAGCGTCATTCCTAAATGGGCTCTGTAGAGCGTGATTCAAATTTAATTAAAGCTCCAATATGAGCTCAATCAAAAAAATAAAAAAATCATGTTCTGTCGACGTAAAAAATTAAGCCATTCAATCTTTATAACTTAGTATAATATATACTAAACTTGCCGAAACTAGCTTATGTTTAAGAGTAATTGTTATAATTTAAACTCAAGTTATGCTCGATACACGAGGGAATAAATATCTCCATAGATACTTTAAACAATTACAAGATGTATTTATATTTTATAATATGTAAATATGATCCAAAAAGACTAAATTATCCTCTAGCTATATATATATATATAAAAAAAACATATGATCCAAAAGATTAAATTATCCTCTAGCTATATACATATAAAAATCAAGTTTTGGTGTTGAGTTGAGTTGCCAAATATAGTTTACTCATGAATGAAGCTATTGCACTTAAGGGCAGCCCATTGTCGAGCTATCAAGTTAGCACGCATCAGTGATACATACATTGCCACTACCATCTTAAACGGATACACAAAATGCAGAGAAATTGGTACTGCTCTCAACATGTTCGACGAAATTCCCCACAGAGATACTGCTTCTTGGAACATCATGATTTCTGGATATGTCAATTCTGGGAGATTTCTGAGTGCTTGCGTGTTCCTTAATTTGATGAAAGAAAATGGGTTTTGTTTAAATGACTATACTTTTGGAAGCATACTAAAGGGTATTGCTTCTAATGGCTTATTGTCCTTAGGTCAACAGGTGCACTGTGATGTGGTTAAAATGGGCTATGTCGGGAATGTTTACGCCGCCAGTGCGCTATTGGACATGTATGCTAAGTGTGGAAAAGTTGACGATGCAAATGAAGTGTTTCAAACCATGCCTGAACGTAATTATGTCTCATGGAATGCTATAATAGCAGGATATGCAGGGAAAGGTGATATAGAGTATGGTTTTTGGTTGTTGAGAGGTATGGAGCAAGAGGGAGTGCAGCTGGATGATGGAACCTTCTCTCCACTTCTAACGTTGCTTAATGAAGATAAGTTTTACAAGTTGACTATGCAGGTTCATGGAAAAGTTGAAAAACTTGGTTTACGTTGTGAAGTCAAAGTATTTAATGCGCTAATTACTGCATATTCCCAGTGTGGGAGTATTGAAAGTGCGGAGAGTGTTTTTGATGGTACTATTTGTTGCAGAGATTCAGTAACGTGGAATTCAATGCTAGCAGCTTATTTAGAACATGACGAGGAGAAGCAAGCATTTGAACTATTCTTGGACATGGAAAGGCTTGGGTTGGAAATGGATTCTTATACATATACTAGTATAATAAGTGGTTGTTTTGAGGGTAGACATAACAGTCAAGGGAAGTGTTTGCATGCTTTGGTTATCAAGAGGGGATTGGAAAATGTAACTATAATCTCGAATGCGTTGATTTCCATGTATGTCAAATCATCTACAAACACTATGGATGATGCACTGACAGTATTTGAAAACCTGGATGCAAAGGATTCTGTTTCTTGGAACTCCATTTTGACTGGATTGTCACAGAAGGGTTTGAGTGAAATTGCTTTCAAAAAGTTTACAAAGATGAGGGTGGAAAACCTGGAGATGGATGAGTATTCCTTTTCTGCCACCCTGAGATCTTGTTCAGATTTGGCTACTCTTCGATTTGGTCAACAAGTTCATGCCTTTGCACTAAAACTGCGGTCTGAGTCATATAAGCATGTGAGCAGTGCTTTGATACTTATGTACTCCAACTGTGGCATCATTGAAGATGCTTGGAAGTCCTTTGAAGTTTCTCCTAAAGAGAGTTCGATATCTTGGAACTCGATCATGTTTGCTTATGCACAACATGGGCAGGGTAAGCTCGTGCTTGACCTCTTCTACCTAATGAAACAAAGTGAAGTGAAACTAGATCATATCACTTTTGTGGCAGTCTTGACTGCGTGCAGTCACATTGGTTTGGTTGAAGAAGGTTGCCGTTTTTTCAAGTCTATGGAAGCTGATTTTGGAATTGTTCCTAGAATGGAACATTATGCTTGTGCAATTGATTTACTTGGGCGAGCTGGGCGCCTTGAGGAGGCAAAAGAGCTAGTTAAAGGGATGCCATTTGATCCTGATGCTATGGTTTTGAGAACTCTACTCGGTACTTGTCGATCATGCGGTGATATTGAATATGCAAGTGAGGTGGCTAGCCATTTGCTCGAATTGGAGCCAGGAGAGCATAGCACCTATATTTTGCTCTCAGACATGTACCGACAATTCAAGAAGTGGGATAACATAGCTAACATTAAGAGGCTGATGAGGGAAAGGAGTATCACTAAGGTACCTGGTTGGAGTTGGATAGAAGTCCAAAACGAGGTGCATAGTTTCAATGCGGAGGACCTATCACATCCTCATTGCCATGAGATTTATGCAAAATTGAGAGAGCTGACAGATGAGATCATGTTCTCTGGATCTGAAAATGCTAGCGAATTAATGATTTCTACGGGTGATCAGGAATCAGTGGTTTAACAACATATTCAAGCCAATGAGGTTCTTGTCAGTCTGGTGCCTTTATCTTGTCAAAATGGATAAGCATGATCTACTGAAAAAGTTGGCCCAGCCCTCAGGGATGTGGATGTAGCTGCATCTGCTATCTGAATAAATGGAACGCAAGGTTGTTCTTTAGTCTCCACTAGTTGTAATAGGCTAATAGCTGCATTTGCAATTCCAGTTTACCCACACTTTTGATCAGGCTTGAAGATATAAAATATCGGTATAGCCAGCACACTAGTTGCCATTCCACTAAAATCCACCCCTCAGATATTTTGCTTATACTTCGTCTGCTGAGACTCACTTAGAATTTTCTGACCTTGAAAGTCTTCGGTCCTACTTCGTAAATTTTTTACTTTTGTCCTTATTTTTTTTTATCTGATTCTTGAAATCTAAAAGATAATTGCCAAATATGTAAATTGGGTGAACAGTTTGGCTTTCCTGGTTCACAGCTTATACTCTATCCGCCTCTTTCTGGTCCCCCTCCCAGGCTTATATCAATAACAATTTTAGACTTTATTTCTGGTGAAGTTGGCTGAACTTTTTAGGTTTTATTTCGATCAACTGAAGTTGGGTTCCTTCTTCTATCTCCATGTTTTGTGGATACTGCATTTTTAATATAGGAGTGTGCTTATTTTAGTCACATGCACTTAGTTTTATGAATTTAAGCAGAGGAATGGTCCTTGTTGCAGGAATACCAACATGCAGATTGTGTCAAATACTCCACTAGCATTATCACTTTCACGTTTGATGATACTTTGATGTCCTTCATGCAAAAACAGAAAAGAGAGAATATCGGTGAAGCTGATGATTTGCATCTTTAAATTCAGATAGCAAGGAACTATAGTTTGCATGAGCAGGTGGAGGAAGTACATCGAACTATGAAGATTCAAGCAAAGTTCAATAGAGCCAAGAGTGCATCATGAAGAATTCAGATGCTATTAAAGTCATTCTGGATAGGTCACAGAAACTACCAAGCACATTGACAGTAAGAGCTTGGAACGCGTCAACAACAAATGATCACAAAAGTTTTGCAGCTCAAACAGAATCAGTAAAGCACAAGATTCTATGCAAGCAGAAGTATTGACATGCTATTCTGCAGCATCGTGGATCCCGTGTGAACGATTCAAGAAGTTACATGTTTTTACTGATCGACTAGCTATGTAAGACAATTTTAAAATGTGTGGTTAAGCATACAAAAATATACCTGATGTGACATAAGAGTATTAGTGCCCCATGCTGCATTGTGTTATACACATTCTCTTAATCTTCTCTCTTGTTTATCTTTTTTCAATGAAATGAAACTAATTGCTTCCATATTCAGCTGAAATTGTGCACTTTGTAAGTCTTTTCCAGGTTAATATGATTGACTTGGTGAATTTGTGGCACCAGGAAATAAAGTTACTTCAGCACATAAAGCAAATATGTGTGCTAGAATCCTCTCCCACCCCCCCCCCCCCC
>NC_028637.1:94379195-94382601 GCF_001406875.1 Solanum pennellii
AAAAAAAAAAAAAAAAAAAAAAACCTCAACCAAAAAAAAAAAAAGTTAAAAACATTTACTCTCTCCGTCCCATTTTTACTTGTCCACTATCAAAACGGAGGCATCTTAGGCAAAGGGTGGTTCGTTGCACACTCTTCACTGAAAAATTATGTAGGGTAAAATGTTATTAGTAACAAATATGCATACCTCAAATTTATGGCTTCGCTACTGTCCACTATACTTACAGAGATTTGTTCAATTTGAAAAATCAAGAGATGACTTACTCACCTCTCTGATTTTGGCTTGACACATAGTTTAGGAAAGTAATTTTTTTTTTTTGAATTTTGTAGTCTTAAATTAGATGTGTACAATGTACCAATATGTGTTTTAATCATGGAGTTCTTAGACATATCACGAGGAAAATTGAAATTGAGAAATTGCTAAAGAGGAAAAGAAAAATTCTTTTTGAAATATATTAAAAGAAAAGTAAGATAAACAAATTGAAACCGATAAAGCATCATTTTATGCCCCGTTACCTTTATTATCAAGTACTTTTCATTTTCTAATATTTATTATGATTTATAATAATCAGGAATGATATAGTAAAATTATTTTATTTATTTATGTATTTTTAAGGGCATGTAAGTAAAAACATGAATGTTGGGAGATCTATTGAGTTACCGAATATTAATGGTCATCCAATCAATTATAATAAAATAGTCTTAATTTCATAATTTGGACAACTTAAATAATTATTTTTAATATAAAGGTCAAACAATATCAAACAAATAGTCACAATGTCTTTCTGGATTTGACTTAAAAAATTTAAGTCAAAATTAAATAGTCATATTGAGATGATTTTAAATTAAAAAATCAAAAGTAAGGGGAGATCTATTTTTAATTTTTAACTTATTTTAAGTTATTTTTGACCTTGCCAAACACTTCCTATTTTAAATTATTTTTTATATTTGTCAGACACTTTTTGGAGTTAAAAATTGACCTACTTTTAAGTCAATTCAAACACCCTTTAAAACTTGAAAATTATGTTCATAGCATTTGACATGAAATCATAAATTACAGGAATAATAAACCCCTAGTTAAGTTTAAGTATGTCGATGAAATTTCAAATATAATTTGAAGGGTACTTATTTCTTTTTCCCTTTATTTTACAAGAAACTTTGACCAATTTTTGTAATCTTTCTTTTAAGGCATACTAATTATTATGTGGAACAACTTACTTTGAAAATCTGTTGTATTTTCAGCATAAAAGGATCCATTATCATTTATCAAGTACCTACAAATTAAACTCCTCTAAGTAAATAATTATTTGAGATGGAAAAATCAAAGAATGCTATAATATGCATAATTTTTATTCACCATTAATTCATGCTACACAAGAGCCATTATTTGCACCTCAACCAACAACAACATTTGATTTATTTTTTCCAAAGTCGTAGCATTACCATGAAAAAAACAAGTAAAAAATGAAAAAAAACAAGTAATCATGGAAATTTTAGATTAAAAAATTGTTAAAAAAAGGAAAGAAAAAATCTTTTTGAAATAAATAAAAAATAAAAGTAAGACAAACAAATTGAAAATGACGGATCAATATTTTTATGCCTTATGATGTGGCTGAATTTTGATTAGTCACGTCTATTAAATGGTTCTATAAAACAGGAATTAAGTGTTTTCAATAAGCAAATGTGATACGAATGAGAAAATGTGATACGAATGAGATCTTTCTCAAAAGGAAAATGACATAGATAAGCCAACCTTTTAACAGATAACATAAATGAATCTTTTCTTTTATGAGTATTGCTTAATTTAGTGGATTGAATTGAAATAATCAGATAATTTTAATTGAAACTGAATAATTTTAGTCAATTAAGAAAAATAATAAAATTAAAGGGTATAACTATTAAACTTGATAACGACAAGACATAAATGATAGTATGAAAATTGATACACCAAGAAACTTTGACCAAGTTAATGTTTGTTTATATAACTATAGTTAATTTTTGTAATCTCCTTTAAATGCATACTAATTATTATATGTAACAACTCCCTTTGAAAATTTCTATGTATTTTCACTATAAAAGGAACCATTATCAAGTACCTACAAACACCTCTAAATTAATATTTATTTGAGATGGAAAAATCAAAGAATGCTATAATATGCATGATTTTTATCATGTTTGTTCTTTATACACCATCAATTCATGCTACTCAAGAGCCATTATTTGCACCTCAACCAATAACATTTGAATTATTTTTTCCAAGTCGTAGCACTGCCATGAGAAAAACAAGTATGTTTACTATTAAAATTTTCATATATAACTTTTAATTTTTTTTATTGATTGAGATATATATAATTTTATAACTTTTTAAAAAAAATGTGTATAACATATTTTTTTTTCGTGTATTTCAGAAAATTGCTCTGCAACAGTGTGCAAAAAAGGCAAATGTTGTTGTGCTTATTTTTTTCATAGATGTATAATGTGTTGTGGAAGGATGAATTAATATATTTATCTCTTCATGTTTAAAAGAGTTTTCTTGTATTATTTTATTTTTTCCATAATATTTATCACAGTTTAAAATGAGATGGTTAATTATGTTGAATTGTGCACCTAGTAAGAATGAATTAAAGAATTCTTAATGAACCGTTTAGAAAAATCAACATCAATTATTAATATGAATTCAACAAGTCAAATCATATAGCAATACTAATAATTAACAGGATATTTTTTTTTTGTAAAAATGTGATCTGAATTTATTGTTGTAATAAATTAAGTTTTTCTACTCAAAAGATGACATGGTATGATTATATATGTGCAAACAAAAATTCACTAATAAATGGATTAACAATAAAGAAATTATTTTTTTATCGAGTGTACGTATGGTTCATTGCTTCCACTTAATCTTGTGTTTGATTTATAAGTTTACCCAAAATATTTCTATTATACTCTTGTTGATATTGAGATATAAATAATTGTCTAACTAAAATAATAAAGAATGGTATTAATTAACTCAAAGTCACATCCAAAATTTTGAATGTCTAAAATTAAAATCTGATGTTTAAATTTCAATATAAAATTATAATGCAATTTTAACATTAATAGATTCAAATCTCTCTGTTACTTGTAGGATTATTTTTATTTATCATGATTATAAATGCATTTTTTTAAACATATTTCTTTTGTGTATTTCAGGGAATTGCTCTTGTCACGACCCAAAACCGGGCCGCGACTGGCACCCACACTTACCCTCCTATGTGAGCGAACCAACCAATCTAAACCTTAACATTTCAATTTAATATCAACAGAAAGTAATGCGGAAGACTTAAACTCATTAATAAAAAGACAATTCAATAACTTCTAAAATTCAACATCTATTATTCCCCAAAATCTGGAAGTCATCACCACAAGAA
>NC_028637.1:94390821-94394216 GCF_001406875.1 Solanum pennellii
CGACGGTTCGTCCTGCAGGTCCGTCGCCAAGTTCAGAGAGTCGATTTCAGTACCCAAATTTCAGAAGTCTAAGTCTTTTGGAACGAGACACCCTCGACGGCCCGTCGTGACCATGACGGTCCGTCGTGGGTTCCGTCGACTCACACAGTTTTTCCAGAAATAAAATCTGCTGCTCAAAACGACTAAACAGGTCGTTACAGCTCTTCACCATTGTGCAAAAACAAATGCTGCTGTTTTTATTTTTTTCATAGATGTATAACATGTTGTCATGATTAGTATGAAACAAAATCTTCTAGTATATTTAATTTTTATGAAATAAACAAAAATGTTCTAGTATATTTTAATTGTTATGAAATAAACAAAAATGTTCTAGTATATTTTAATTGTTATGTTGCAAGAATTGATTTTTGCTACTTTGGATTGAGTTTTCATTTGTTAAGTCACCCCTCAAAATTAATAGAGTATTTTTTAAAATTTAGTTTACTCCAAAATTGAAATGTGACAGATTTCGATTAAAGAATTTTATTGATCGAACGCATTTTTTTAAAACACATTCATGAATCACGATTTGATTAGTCATAATACAAGATATGAAAGAATAATTGATCTGCTAAGTGTTTTCTTTTTTTTACCTTTTTGTTCATTCGGGTGATTTGAATTCATAATTTTGATGCTAGAAGTGAAAAGTGCATACCGCAAACACAACGATATATAAACGATTTTAATTTATCTTGTCTTGACTAGACACATAATTTAGGAAATTAAAAGGGTTTTGAAAAATTTTGGGATCGTAAATTAAACATAGAAACTATTCATGGAGTCTTAATCATGCAAATTTGAAATTAAAAAAAGGAAAGAAAAAATCTTTTTGAAATAAAAAAAATAAAAGCAGGACAAACAAATTGAAAGTGACGGAGCAATATTTTTATGCCTTATGATGTGGCCGAATTCTGATTGGTCACGTGTAAAAAATGATTCTATAAAACGGAAATTAACTGTTTTCTGTTAACAAATGTGATATGAAGGAGATCTTTCTCAAAAGAAAAATGACATAGATAAGCCAACCTTTTAACAGATAACATAAATAAATCTTTTCTTTTATGAGTATTGCTTAATTTAGTGGATTGAATTGAAATAATCAGATAATTTTAATTGAAACTGAATAATTTTAGTCAATTAAGAAAAATAATAAAATTAAAGGGTATAACTATTAAACTTGATAACGACAAGACATAAATGATAGTATGAAAATTGATACACCAAGAAACTTTGACCAAGTTAATGTTTGTTTATATAACTATAGTTAATTTTTGTAATCTCCTTTAAATGCATACTAATTATTATATGTAACAACTCCCTTTGAATTTTCACTATAAAAGGGACCATTATCAAGTACACCTACAAACACCTCTAAATTAATAATTATTTGAGATGGAAAAATCAAAGAATGCTATAATATGCATGATTTTTATCATGTTTGTTTTTTATACACCATTAATTCATGCTACTCAAGAGACATTATTTGCACCTCAACCAATAACATTTGAATTATTTTTTCCAAGTCGTAGCACTGCCATGAGAAAAACAAGTATGTTTACTATTACAAATTTCATATATACTTTTTATTTTTTTTATTGATTGATATATATATAATTTTATATATTTTTTTAAAAAAAAATGTGTATAACATATTTTTTTCCGTGTATTTCAGAAAATTGCTCTCCAACAGTGTGCAAAAAAGGCAAATGTTGTTGTGCTTATTTTTTTCATAGATGTATAATGTGTTGTGGAAGGATGAATTAATATATTTATCTCAACATGTTTAAAAGAGTTTTCTTTTATTATTTTCTTTTTTATATTCATTTTTATCTTTTTTTTTCTCCATAATATTTGTTACAATTTAAAATGAGATGGTTAATTATGTTGAATTGTGCACCTAGTAAGAATGAATTAAAGAATTCTTAATGAACCGTTTAGAAAAATCAACATCAATTATTAATATGAATTGAACAGTAAAATCATATAACAATACTAATAATTAACAGGATTTTTTTTTTGTAAAAATGTGATCTGAATTTATTGTTGTAATAAATTAAGTTTCTACTCAAAAGATGACATGGTATGATTATATATGAGCAAACAAAAATTCACTAATAAATTAATCAAAGAACAAATATTTTTGACAAAAATTATTGAGCAGAAAGGACCCTAGACCCTTTCTAATAAATTAATCAAAGAACAAATATTTTACATTAAATATTTAATTTAATGTAAAATTTGATTGATGAAGGAACTCTTTTAAACAATTTGATGAAAATTCTAGTCCCCTCGAGAGAACACCTCCATTTTTAATTTGCTAATTTAATTTTAATTTCATATATTTAATAAATTTAAAGTAACGGAGATTTTTAAATTTTATGGTCTTCAAATAAAGAACTTCATCTAATTTTACAGTCTTGAATATATCATATGAAAAATTAAAATTAAAGAGTGGCTAAAGAATACTTTATATCCAATTTCCTCATTATTATGCATAATCCATCTTATAAAGTTTAGACGACTTACGGGTGGTTTGGTACAAATATTGATAATGCATGAATTAGTAACACATAGATTAACAATGCAGAGATTAGCAATGCAAAAATTAGTAATGCTACAATTTTTTTTAATCGAGTGTTTGATTTACAACTCTACAAAATAAATATTTTATTATACCCTTGCATTATTATGAGTAAGGGTGTACGTGATTCGGTTTGAATCGGTTATTGGTTGAAATCAAAGTCAAATCAATCTAGTCGATTTTTTTAATTTCTAAAATCAAATCAAATGAAAAATACAACCATCGATTTGGCTATTGTCTGTTTGAAAGCAATAAATTTTTTGAGGACGTACGTATCTCGATAGACATGAATATTTAATATATGACAGTTCACATGAAATCTATTATCAGTTCAATTAAGCCTAGAGTTATTATTACACCAGCAAAGATTCAATTAAGAGAAAATATGACTATCTTATGTGAGGTAGGGTAGGTAAAGACTAAAGTAAAATATTTTGATGGACTTGGACCTGTGATTGTAATAGTTGGGCTAAAATTTAAGTGTTGGGCTTGAGAAAATAGTAAAGTTAAGAAATTATGGTAATTTAAATTTAATTAGAATATTTATTTTTTATTTACAAATAATATATAAATGATTATAAAACTTATATATATATATATCTAATTTATCAGTTCGATTTAATTACTTTTACTGTTGTTTTTTAGTAAAATCAAATCAAATAGTATTTATTTTCAAATTTTAAAACCAATTCAAATCAACTATTGGTCTTTTTAATCAGGTTGATTCGAATTACGATTCGATTTTATTTTTCAACTATAATCATCAACAACCTTG
>NC_028637.1:94394423-94403018 GCF_001406875.1 Solanum pennellii
TCCTCCATTGTTGTAGTTTACATTACCCCATTTTTAAGGCTTAAAGAAACCAAACATCTAGAAGTAAAAATAAAATGGAATTTTTGGTCATGAAAGTGTCATTTATTGTTCGATAAGAGATCAAATAGCTAGTGGTACTTCATGAATTTGAAGAGATCAATTTATTTTTTAAAAATAATCAAATAAATAAGCTCTAAATAAATGGTGGTTCGGGAATCAAGGAAGAAAATAAATAGAAGAAGAAAGTTTAAAAATGAATATACGGCCAATTGTGTGTGTTTTGCGGATGTAATGATCAAATTTCGTCGTTATAGAAAAGTCAATGAAAAAATTTTTGCGTCGAAATTTTTATATGGTAAGTTGAAATTTCTCAGCCTAATTCAGATTTGGACGAAATCGGAGTCATTAAGGTGTAGAAAAATCTGGTGACGACTGGGTGATTTGATTATGATTTTGATTACATGAGGGATCATAGTGTGAACAATATTTTCTAAGTGTTGTTGATTAGAGGTGTGTTGTGAAATAGGAGTCTTGAAATTAAATAAATAGCTCACTGTTTTGTGCAATCCGCCTGGACGCTGAATTTTGTTGCTCTAGCAGGGCCGCTGTAGCGTGGTGAGTGTCGTTGTAGCGGGCCAGACACGACTTAAAATCGTAAATGAACCCATAAGCATCTTTATTCTGCACTTTTCGACTTTGAGAGCTAAGGAACGACCCCATACGACTTCTTGACAGTTTTTCACCATTCTTGGTGTCAAAGGTATGCTTTTCACTTCCCGAATCCATTTTTCGTTCCATAAACCTATTTTCTTGGGTTATTATCAATTAGTGAAGGTTTTTAATTGAAAACCACAGTGGGAAAAGTCCTAGTTAAAATAGTTGAGATCACGCGTATGATCTGGAATTGTTAGAATTTTTACCAATCCGATATTAGTGATTGTTTATTGATTCCTGTATTATATGATTATTTGTATATCATGAACAAGCTGAACGAATCCGAAAAAGGAAGGATCAAGATTCTTAGGGTTTCAAGCTTGTTTCAAGGTAGGTGATGGTTGTGATTCTATGATTATGTGATATAAGTTTGTTCTTGATTCATTATGATACATGTATGTATGTGAATATTGCATTATTGATCACACTTGTGGTAAATGAGATAGACGAATGACTATATGCCTTGAATCACTTCTTGATTGTATGATCTTGAAAATGTAGTTGTGATTGTGGTGTATTGAAGGGATTGGTTGTCACGTTCCGTCATAACTGATTAGAATCGATTTCCACGTTCCAACATAACTAACTGGGATCGATTGTCACTTTTCGACATATATAATGAATCGGGTACCATGTTATGGTATGTTAACAATTTAGGTTACATGAGAGGACCAATTACTTGACATAATTGCGATATTTAAGAATTGTGAAAATGTATGTTGTTCATAAATGTTGATAATATTGTAAATGTTTGGCATGTGCATGCGATTATATTGTTGTGATGACTTATATATGTCGCACTTAGTGAGATAGTGATGTGATCCTACCAGTACACTGTGATTGTGTATGATACTGCACTTGCTTTTATTTTTGTTGAGTAGAAGGCATCTTCAGGCCGCTTTTTGACAGACCCCCTTAGAATATCAATGATCATTTCGAGTTCACGGGTGAGCTAGTTCTTCCGGGCTGCCTTGAATTTTCTTCTAAGTCTCTCTCCACAATTTCGGACATAGACTAGTTCTTAGATGCTTTTTATATTGGTTGAGTTGTGCCCATTTTCTTTTTAGACTTTGGTTCACTCTTTAGATGTTTTGGTACATTCACGACTTTCTGGTACTAGGCATTACTAATGCAATGTAGTTTTATTGTTGTACTTTTGTTGGAGTTTATGAGAATTTATTTCTTTCTTTAGTATTTAATTTGCTTTTGTTATTTAAATGTCTTAGTTTTGACTTAGTTGCTCGGTTTGAGTTGTAATAGTGGGTCTCCCACCGAAGAGTTAATGTATGTGTCAATCACGATGATGTGGATCGTAACAACAGATCAACTTTGATTAAAAAAAATTAGGTATTTCATTTCAAAATGATTTAGAGGGATAATTTGACGGTCTAATGAAGTACAAGTGTCTAATTGAATATTGATAATAAGTTAGAGGGTCATATGTATATTTTGTCACAATTATTTTTCACATCTTTTTTTTCATCTTGAAAAATAATATTTATGACATGTCAAAATTTATGGCATAAATTTTTTTTATTAAAAAAAAACTCCTATCATAATTTTAAAGAAGTAAAAACAATAAATATTGTTGATGTAAGAATAGAATATGCATTTTAAAAAACTAATTGGCATATTAGGGAGAAAATTTCTATTTTTCAAAGTAGAAAGAAAAATTTAATTTTTAAAGTAAAATTAGAGAGTGACAAGATATTTTTTAGTAAACATGCCAAAATTTATTTTAAGGCATTCTAATTATTGAATGTAACTACTTAATTAATTGAAAATTCCTTCTATTTTCACTATAAAAAAGAACCATTACCAAGTACCTACAAGCACTTCAACTAATTATTAGTATCATAAATAATTGTTTGAGATGGCAAAATCAAGCAAATCTATTATATGTATGGTTTTTATCATGTTTGTTCTTTTTTCCCCATTAATTCAGGCAACACAAGAGCTATCATATGCACCTGAAGCATCATCACCATCAAGTTCAGTTAAATTATCTACCACGAGTCGTAATACTCGAGTTCTTGTTAAAGGTATGATAAATTTCATATTTTTCATGTTCTTATTCTTTTCGTTGATTAAAATATATTTAATTCTATAACTAAAAATGTCTAACTTAAGTATAGATACAGATTCATAAATATTATTTAACATTTTTTCTCGTTATAAAATAAAATTTCTTTTTTTAATCTTTTATGTATGTAACATATAGTTTTTGTGTATTTCAGGTTGCATTGGCGCATCAACGTGCAAAGGTGGTGATTGTTGCGTTTGTGATAAAGGCGCATGCATTCAATGTTGTCATTAATGATGTAACAAAATCATTCATATTTTAATTATATAATGAAATGATTGATTAATGACTATCTAGCATATTTATAGTTTTTTACCAATTGCCCATTTATATATTATATATCATAGCTTAAAAAGAAATTGTAAAATTTAAGCAATACAGAACAAGAAATAGGGGTATATTTTATAAGTGTTATGAGAAATTAATGAAAATAAAAATAGATTATTTTGATTTAGCAAACTTAAATAGAAAATTTGATTGATGAAGGAACTCTTTTAAGCAATTTGATGAAAATTCCAGCACTCCTTCATTTTTATTTTTATTTTAAATCTAAATTAAACTTCATACGGAATTTAATAAAATTTAAGTAACATAGAATTTTATTTTGTTGTCTTAAAATAAAGAAATGTAAAATATATTAAAACTTTATTTAATATTGGGGTCTTAAACATATCATATAGAAAATTAAAATTAAAGATTTACTAAAAATTATCCGATTTTCCCCTTGTATAATCTATTTTCTTATGTTTAGATGACTTAGGGTAGTTTGGTACAAATATTGGTAATGTATGGATTAGTAACACATGCATTAACAATGCACGGATTAACAATGTAGAAATTAATTTTTTATCGAGTGTACGTATGGTTCATTGCTTCCACTTAATCTTGTGTTGATT
Organism: Solanum pennellii; assembly: GCF_001406875.1. Taxonomy (NCBI): domain Eukaryota; kingdom Viridiplantae; phylum Streptophyta; class Magnoliopsida; order Solanales; family Solanaceae; genus Solanum; species Solanum pennellii. Next base: position 94,398,117 of record NC_028637.1, read on the forward strand.
TATAACTCTACCCAAAAAATTTCTATTACACACTTGTGTTATTATCAGTAGGGAATCACGTTGTTCACTTTAGATAGGTTATTGGTTAAAATAAAAAACAAATGAATCTAGTTGATCTTTTAAATTTCTAAAATCAAATCAAACAAAAAAATAATCGTTGATTTGACTATTTTCGTTTTGAAAGTACTAAAATTTTTTAGGACAAACTTTTCTCGATAGACATGAACACTTGGTACGTGAATAACTCACATGAAAGCTATTGTCAGTTTAATTAAGCAATACTAGAGTTATTATTACACGAATAAAGTGATTCAATTAAGTGAAAATGTGACTATCATATGTAAGGTAGGGTAGGTAAAGACTAAAATAAAAGGTTTTGATGGACTTGGACTTGGATTGTAGCAATTGGGATTAGATTTGATTTTTAAACCATAATCATCAACAATCCTAATTATGAGATTGTTTATTTCATGTAATTGGATCAAGTTCAGATAGATGAAAATAATGTTATATATATATATATATATATATATATATATATATATATATATTCATTTTTTAAAATAACATTACCCTATTTTTTAAGGCTTAAAGAAACCCAACATCCAGAGTAAAAATAAAATGGAATTTTCAGGTATGAAAGTGTCTACAATATGAAATTTGTGTCATTTTATTGTTCGATAAGAGATCAATTAACTAGTGGTACTTCATGAATTTCAAAATGATCAATTTTTTTAAAAACAAGTAAATAAGCTTTATATAAATGGTGGCTCGGGAATCAAGGAAGAAAATAAAGAGAAGAAGAAGAATTTTCGAAAAATGAATATATGGTTATTTGTGTGTGTTTTCCATACGTAACGACCAGGTTCCGTCATTATAGAAAAGTCAACGGGAAAATTTTTTAGATAAAAACTATTTCGTCGTAATTTGAAAATTTTCAATCTAATCCGTATTCGAAAGAAACCAGTGTCATTGAGGTGTAGGATAATCTGGTAACAATCGGGTGATTTAATTATGATTTTGATTACATGAGGGAATAGATAACTCGTTAAGAAATTGGTGCGGCTTTATGAAATTGAATTCAGGTGAAAAGAACTCCCAGAATCGATCTTAGAGTGAACGATTTTTTTTAAGTATTGTTGGTTAGAAGTGTGTTGTGAAATAAGGGTCTTGGATTTAATTAAATAGCTCACTGTTTTGTGCAAGCCGCCCGGCCGTTGGACTTTGTCGCTCTAGCGGGGCCTCTATAGTGTGGTAGATGTCACTCTGGCGGGCCAGATGCGACTTAAAGTCGTAAATGAAACCCTAAATCTCTTTATTCTGCACTTTTGACTTGGAGAGCTAAGGAACGACCCCGTACGACTTCTAAATTGTTTTTTCACGGTTATTGAGGCTAAAAGTAAGATTTTACCTCGAAGATCAATTTTTCGATCCATAGTTTCTATTTTCTTGGGTTATTATCAATAGGGAAGAGTTTTGAATTGGAGACCATGGTGGGAAAGGCCCTAGTTTGGATACTTGAGATCATATGTATGATCTACAATTGTTAGAATTGTTAGAAATCCGAGTAATTAGTGATTATTTATTAATTCTCGTATAATATTGATTGTTTGTAGACCAAGAACAAGCGGAACTAATAATCTGAAAAGGGAATGATCAAGATTCTTAGGTTTTCAAGCTTGTAATCAAGGTAGGTGATGATTGTGATTCCATGATTGTGTGATGTATGTTTGTTCTTCCTTCATTATGATATATGTATGTATGTGAATGTTGCATTTTTTATCACACTTGTTGCCTATGAAATAGACGAATGACTATATGTCATGAATCACTTTTTGATTGTGTGATATTGATAATTTACTTGTGATTGTGATTGTGGTATGTTGAAGGGATCGGTTGTCACGTTCTGACATAACTAATTGGGATCGGTTGTCACATTTCGGCATAACTAATTGGGATCGATTGTCACGTTCCAGCATAACTAACTGGGATCGATTTTCACATTCTGGCATAACTATTGGATTGGATATCACGTTCCGGTATGCTAACAATTTGGGTTTGAATTCCATGAGAAGACCAACTACTTAACATAATTGCAGTATTTAAGAATTGTGAAAATGTATGTTGTTCATAAATGTTCATAATATTGTATATGTTTGGTATATGCATGCAAATATATTTTGACGCATGTTCCTACCAGTACACTGTAGTTGTGTACTGATACTGCACTTGCTTTTATTTTTATTGAGTACAGGGCATCTTCAGGCGGCTATTGACAGACCGCGCTTAGAATATCAGTGATCATTTCGAGTTAATGGGTGAGCTAGTTTTTCCGGGCTGCCTTGGATTTTCTTCTAAGTCTCTGTCCACATTTCGGACATAGACTAGTTCTTAGATTCTTTTTATATTGGTTAGGTTGTACCCATTTTCCTTTTAGACTTTAGTTCATTCTTTAGATGTTTTGGTACATTTATGACTTTCTAAAAATAGGCATTACTAATGCAATGTAGTTTTATTGTTATACTTTTGTTGGAGTTTATGAGAATTTATTTCTTTCTTTAGTATTTAATTTGCTTTTGTTATTTAAATGTCTTAGTTTTGACTTAGTTGCTCGGTTTGAGTTGTAATAGTGGGTCTCCCACCGAAGAGTTAATGTATGTGTCAATCACGATGATGTGGATCGTAACAACAGATCAACTTTGATTAAAAAAAATTAGGTATTTCATTTCAAAATGATTTAGAGGGATAATTTGACGGTCTAATGAAGTACAAGTGTCTAATTGAATATTGATAATAAGTTAGAGGGTCATATGTATATTTTGTCACAATTATTTTTCACATCTTTTTTTTCATCTTGAAAAATAATATTTATGACATGTCAAAATTTATGGCATAAATTTTTTTTATTAAAAAAAAACTCCTATCATAATTTTAAAGAAGTAAAAAACAATAAATATTGTTGATGTAAGAATAGAATATGCATTTTAAAAAACTAATTGGCATATTAGGGAGAAAATTTCTATTTTTCAAAGTAGAAAGAAAAATTTAATTTTTAAAGTGAAATTAGAGAGTGACAAGATATTTTTTAGTAAACATGCCAAAATTTATTTTAAGGCATTCTAATTATTGAATGTAACTACTTAATTAATTGAAAATTCCTTCTATTTTCACTATAAAAAAGAACCATTACCAAGTACCTACAAGCACTTCAACTAATTATTAGTATCATAAATAATTGTTTGAGATGGCAAAATCAAGCAAATCTATTATATGTATGGTTTTTATCATGTTTGTTCTTTTTTCCCCATTAATTCAGGCAACACAAGAGCTATCATATGCACCTGAAGCATCATCACCATCAAGTTCAGTTAAATTATCTACCACGAGTCGTAATACTCGAGTTCTTGTTAAAGGTATGATAAATTTCATATTTTTCATGTTCTTATTCTTTTCGTTGATTAAAATATATTTAATTCTATAACTAAAAATGTCTAACTTAAGTATAGATACAGATTCATAAATATTATTTAACATTTTTTCTCGTTATAAAATAAAATTTCTTTTTTTAATCTTTTATGTATGTAACATATAGTTTTTGTGTATTTCAGGTTGCATTGGCGCATCAACGTGCAAAGGTGGTGATTGTTGCGTTTGTGATAAAGGCGCATGCATTCAATGTTGTCATTAATGATGTAACAAAATCATTCATATTTTAATTATATAATGAAATGATTGATTAATGACTATCTAGCATATTTATAGTTTTTTACCAATTGCCCATTTATATATTATATATCATAGCTTAAAAAGAAATTGTAAAATTTAAGCAATACAGAACAAGAAATAGGGGTATATTTTATAAGTGTTATGAGAAATTAATGAAAATAAAAATAGATTATTTTGATTTAGCAAACTTAAATAGAAAATTTGATTGATGAAGGAACTCTTTTAAGCAATTTGATGAAAATTCCAGCACTCCTTCATTTTTATTTTTATTTTAAATCTAAATTAAACTTCATACGGAATTTAATAAAATTTAAGTAACATAGAATTTTATTTTGTTGTCTTAAAATAAAGAAATGTAAAATATATTAAAACTTTATTTAATATTGGGGTCTTAAACATATCATATAGAAAATTAAAATTAAAGATTTACTAAAAATTATCCGATTTTCCCCTTGTATAATCTATTTTCTTATGTTTAGATGACTTAGGGTAGTTTGGTACAAATATTGGTAATGTATGGATTAGTAACACATGCATTAACAATGCACGGATTAACAATGTAGAAATTAATTTTTTATCGAGTGTACGTATGGTTCATTGCTTCCACTTAATCTTGTGTTGATTTATAACTCTACCCAAAAAATTTCTATTACACACTTGTGTTATTATCAGTAGGGAATCACGTTGTTCACTTTAGATAGGTTATTGGTTAAAATAAAAAACAAATGAATCTAGTTGATCTTTTAAATTTCTAAAATCAAATCAAACAAAAAAATAATCGTTGATTTGACTATTTTCGTTTTGAAAGTACTAAAATTTTTTAGGACAAACTTTTCTCGATAGACATGAACACTTGGTACGTGAATAACTCACATGAAAGCTATTGTCAGTTTAATTAAGCAATACTAGAGTTATTATTACACGAATAAAGTGATTCAATTAAGTGAAAATGTGACTATCATATGTAAGGTAGGGTAGGTAAAGACTAAAATAAAAGGTTTTGATGGACTTGGACTTGGATTGTAGCAATTGGGATTAGATTTGATTTTTAAACCATAATCATCAACAATCCTAATTATGAGATTGTTTATTTCATGTAATTGGATCAAGTTCAGATAGATGAAAATAATGTTATATATATATATATATATATATATATATATATATATATATATT